>NC_052619.1:18481787-18695878 GCF_016545825.1 Eucalyptus grandis | reverse complement strand
TGTGTTTCAAACATGGTGTCATAAATGTGTAACTTAGTATATTTCAAACATGGAACTTATAATTCCCCATGATGTTTGAAGGAGACATTTCTGGAATTGAATGCTTGAAGTGATTTCATGAGAATATGCTTCTTTCCTTGCCTTCATGAACAATATCTGTCTAGTCCACAAAGAAATCGTAACAAGTTTGATATTGTCTTTCTATGCCCTAAGTCCATCTATTTCCATAATAAATTCGATGCTTGGATAGCATAAAATGAGTAAAGGGATGTATAAATTATTCTCGTCAACACCTAATGCTGTGAAATAATATGACTTCCCACTTATTTGCAAAACATAATGTCAAACACTAAATACCTCAAGTGACGAAATCTAAAGTTTCATAAACATATTCAATCGTTGGATTTCCAAATTCTCAAGTGGAAATGACAACGCACCAAAAATCTAAACATTATAGTCTTCCGATTCTCGATTGAATTGGGTATCCGAATATAACATTACTGTTAACGAGGGATATCTGAAAAATCGATGTCGGTGGTTGAAGGCCAATCACAAGAGCCTTCTTTTTATGTGACCTTGAATCAATCCCAGCTCTCTCTCCCGACGTGCAGTTCCGCCGAGCCATCTTTAGCCACCCGTTCTGCCACATGTCATCTCATCCTATCCCAACCAAAAGTCTCAAATTTAAAAAGCAACTCTTGAAAGAGCGTACCCAAGAAAAAGGGGAAAACTCCACATGGGCCGCGTAAATAATTCTGTCAACGATTCTAATTTACGATAACTAAAAAACACTCATAAAATCTCGATACTGAATGTTCCCTATACTCTAGTTAAAGTTGATTTCAGAAATATTTTACCGAGCCATTTTTACTCTTCTAAAATCGCTTAAGTGAAAGTTATGGCGTTTAACAAAAACATTTGGACCATAATAAGTTAAGAAAATTGATTTCCCTTGAATACTAAAAACTATTTTATTAGCATCATATTATGAAAAGATATTCATAATTCAAAATTCCATCGTCATCTCTTTTAATTTGGAGTTACTTGTTATAGAAAGAGACATGAATGTTTATTAACCCCTAAATTTTGACGAACTGATAATTCATCTATTGCATACAAAATTATGGATTAATTTTTAATCCCTTAACGAAAACATTGGAATTAAATTGTATAGCATGTAGTTGTAGAAGCATTAATCATTTAGTTTATATTTTCAATTGATTGCATTAGCATTTGATCGGCAGTAAATGGTTTTGAGCTTCAAATTTGATAAATTGAGCCCGCGAAAGGAGAGAAAATTCAGCTTAGCCTACGAGAGGTAGTGGCCAAAATTCATAGGCTTGGAGGGCTTTAATCGGCCTACTTTAAACTTAATTCAGCTCACTGAGCATTTAATTAGGGACAAGCTTTAGATTATTAGAGCCCATCACATTGAAAAGGCTAAAAGTTAAGCCCATGATATTAAAGTTAGTCTAAACTATTTGTGAGCCGAGCATATGTGGTCATGATCATCAACTCTATTTGTACTGATTTTCTTTTCCGTCACCTGCAAATGCACCCAATTTCAACAAACCATCAGAGTTTCCTCCTTCAATTTGCGTATCGAAGAAACAATCTGAGCTAATCTAGCCTATCCGACCTTAACTCTTGCTTGGGTAAATAATAAATCCAAATCCAATTGGACATCAAGGGCATTTGGTCTAGTGGTATGATTCTCGCTTAGGGTGCGAGAGGTCCCGAGTTCAATTCTCGGAATGCCCCCTATCCCAATTTGCTTTTTAGCGGTACCTTTGTTGTCGCGTTGTCGGACCGGACCAACCACGGGCTTTTTCATTTCCCTGATAGTTTCATTCAGCCCAACTTTCTAGTGGACCGAAGGGCTTTTCTTTCTTTCGAGGTCAATTTCCAAGAAATTAGGCTAGGGATTTGATTATTTAAACGCAAAATCATTACTTGGGTCACTTTGAACAATCGTAACCCAAAGAGCTTCTCGAAGCATGAGGGCGGGAGTTTCCGAACACGAAGGAGCCCATTCCACACCGATCCTCTATTCCTACATTCGCAGTGCGGCAACTAAGCTTATCTCCATCTTTCGATGTCCCTCTTTCTTAATCGTTATGTTCAAGAATGCGATTGAGTGTGAACTCTTTTAGTTAGGATAATCGAGTCGTAAAATTTGAAGCAGGACTTAATTGTTGTCTCTCTCGAAAGTTGAAACTAAATGCATTGTTGTGGACATGATTTGATTGGAAATTCATGTACACATTAGTATCTCAAAGCTCGAAATTAAAAAAGTTAAAAGTCTATCCACAGACCAACCCTCAGAATGTTTAGAGTGCAAAGAGCGTAATGCTCAAAGTCAAACTAGCCGACTAAATTGCTTATATCATTAGTTAGAGAGAAAATGGAAGAACATTTTGGTAGCTTTTCCATCAAAATGAACCAAACATTTCTTCATTTTATTTTCCATATCAAAATGACTGCAATGTCGCGCAGCTGACACAGACATCTTGTTGCTTCCGGAACCAAGAAAAGTTACACGCTTGATGAGAAAAGTTACATGCTTGACGAAGTGCTGATGTGCCATCCCAGTCAATGCACAACTGATTCTGACCACCAATGCGTACTCATAAAAGAGAGAGCGAGATACTGGCAAAGTCAAGAAAGAAAGACCTACGCAAAAGATGGATCATGCATCATCTCTCGTACCATATAGGCTATGGCACGGTCATCACATCATCTCTCGTGAACATTTTGGTAGCTTTTCCATCAAATGAACCAAACATTTCTCATTTTATTTTCCATATCAAAATACTAATGTCCTTGTTGACACAGACATCTTGTTGCTTCCGAACCAAGAAAAGTTGCACGCTTGATGAGGAAAAGTTACATGTTGACGAAGTGCTAATGTGCCATCCCAGTCAATGCACATCCGATTCCTGGACCACCAATGCGTATTCATAAAAGAGAGCGAGATACTGGCAAAGTCAAGAAAGAAAGACCTACGCAAAAGATGGATCATGCATCATCTCGTACCATATAGGCTATGGCACGGTCATCACGTCGCGTAATAACTCGGGCGAAGCTACGTGAACATATTCTCGGCCACGAGTTCTTGAAAGCTTTGACTCTTTGGGGATGTGGATCGAGTTACTGATCGATCTTCCTTTTCTCACGAGACAGTCCATATACGAAATCATTAAAATGGGCTTCTTTGGAAATGGAACGTACATCGATCGGTTGTCAGAGATGGTCCGGTTGGTGTCCTTTAGGTGGAATAGGTGGAAAAGTTACCCCCACTTCGCTTTATCTTCGGTTATTTTCAGTATAGTTTTCACACCCGCCATCGTGGGAATGCTTTATAACCTCGCGACCACCTTCTGTCAACGTGAGGCGATCCTCTAGAGGGTCGACAGACGATCCGAGGACTCGGATTCAGCTTGCTCGTTCTTATTTGATCAGCTCATGGAAGAAGAGAGGCATGCCGTTATTGACTGATGGCAGGCCTCAGTTTGTCCTTTTTTTGCGCAATTTACAGAAGCTCGTTTTCATTTTTGGACATGTGCGCGCCTGATTTATATGAACCGAATTTATACGAACCTTCATATCATGAGAGTCTTAAGTGGAGTCCGCCTCATCCCATGATTCATATGAGCTAGACTCTGAGTTAAATGTGTAACAGTAGATCAAAAGTCTTATCCACTCCTCATCAGCCTGGATCGAATTTTTCCGGTTGGATAGGCTTAGACTACGTCATATGATCGTCGATTTTAGGACATAGAGCAATAGGAGCAATTACTTGATTTGAAAACCAAAATTTCTTGAATTACGGTGGGTTTTAGCATAAAGATGCCCTTATACATGATTAGAGAGCATAAGACAATAATATACATCCATAACCTTTCGATAGCGAAAACTTAGATCATTAGAAGATGAAAATGGTTATTGTGCATATTATATTTTAGCCTTAAACACAACCTTTCCAGTGGGAAAGGGAGGAGAGGAGAGAAACTCATCGGTGTAGACCTCATTTTCTCATGTCCACAAGTAGAATTTTTCTTTTAAGATTCGTTTATTTTGTGGAAAAAGCAACATTTTCTTAAAAATGTAACTTTTAAAGGATTTTTAAGGAAAACGACAATATTTTTCTAGTATTTGACTGAAACATGAAAACAATTTAGAAAATATTTTCCGCTATTTAGTATGGAAAATTACCAAACTAATCAAATATTTAATTATTACTTTTTATTTTTTTTTTATTTTTCCTTCTTCCTCGATTGACCGTCGGTGAGGACAAGCTTTCACAAGGTCGCAAGGCTTCACAATGCTAGATCTCGGTGAGGTTGAGCTTGCCCGATGCCATCGAGTTCAAGCCTTAGCTTGAGCCTTGCCTAGCTCCCGGTGAGGCTTGAGCTCACTGGAATCGGGCAAGTTCGACCTCATTGGATGTGGCAAGGTGGAGCCTTAGCGAGGCTCAAGCTTCGCTCGTGGCGATGGTCGAAAATAGACTATAGAAGAAGTAAAAAGAAAAGGAAAGAAAATAAAATAAAATAAAAATTCAAATTTAAAATAGAAAAGAAAAAATAAAAATAATTAGCGGGAGTGCTCATGAGGAGAACATGCTTTGTTTTGGTAAAAGAAAGAGGAGGGAAAATTATTCTCTTTTGAGAAGAGGAAATCACTTTTCCCACTTTCCTTAACTAGTTTATTTTTTGAGAATCAAACGTTGGAAATTTTTTTTTTCCTGAAATTTGTTTTCCATAAAACAAATGGAGCCTTAGGATATGTTTATTTCATGAAAATGAATAATTTCAAAAATATTTTCCTAAAAACAATCATTTGTATTATTTACAAAAATGAATAAACGAAAAATAATTTCATTGTCTATGAAAACGATTAGACATGAATGAGTATTGATAATGAAAACATTTTTATTGACTAATTATTACAAGTGATATAAGCAATTGTTTTTAGGAAATTGTACTCCAAACCATTCATTTTCTGTAAAACAATGGAGCCCTAATATAATTTAGGGTGTGTTTGTTTTGAGGAAAACTTTATAACGAAGGAAAATACTTTTCTGAAAATCATTTTTGAGAAAAAAATGTTTTCTTCTTTTAGGTTATGGAGTTCATTTCCTTAAGTATAAGCACCCATGTCATATTTGACCATAAATGGTTTTCTAACCGACTAATTATTTTCAGCAAACTAATTGTGTAAAAGTCTGGAAAATTAATTTGCGAAAATTTCTTTCACTCGAACAAACATACTTTTAAATATCAAACGCTATTAGTAGTGACAAAAGACAGAGAAAAACAAGGGAAATCTCAGCAAATTTGCAACCAGAAAATCATTTCTAAGTTTCTCTACGTGATGAAGATTGAAGAGGATCACAATCATAGAAGTTAAAAAATTTACCCCAAACTTTATAACGATTATTTAAACAACTAGAAAAAGCTACCAAAAACCCCAAATTTTGCTCAAAGTGACAAATTTATCCTAAACTTTTTTTTGTGACATGAAAAACCCCAAACTTTATTAACCGTGACACATTTATCCACCAAGGGCATTTTCATCTTCTTCTTCTTCTTCTTCTTTTTTTTTTTTTTTTTTTTCTTCTTCTCTCTTCTCTTCACCGGCCATGGCGAAGGAAGCCGGACTCAAGCAGGGTGGCTCTTGCCCAACGTCGGCGAGGGCCACCCCAACTAGCCCAAGCGAGGGTGACCCTCACCCAACGTCCGACGAGGGCAGCCCTCACCTGAGTCCGGCTTCCTTAGCCATGGTCAACGGAGGGAAGAGAGAAAAAGAAGAAAAAAAGAAAAAGAAAAATTTAAAAGTAAAAGACAAAAATGCCTTATAGATTGGGGTAAATGTGTTACATGGATATAAATTTAGGATTTTTCATGTTACGAAAAAAAAAATTGAGATAAATATGTTACGGTTAGCAAAGTTTTGGATTTTCATGTCACGAAAAAAATTAGGGTAAATTTCTCACTTTGGACAAAATTTGGGATTTTTGGTGACTTTTTTTCAATTGCTTAAATCATCAGTTAAAGAGAAAATGGAAGAACATTGTGGTAACTTTTCCGTTGAATGAATGAAACATCATTCATTTTACTTTCCTCGGATCAAAATAACCGCGATGTCCTTGTTGACACAGATATCTTGTTGCTTCCAAAGCAAGAAAAATTACATGCTTGACGAAGTGCCAATGTGCCATCCCAATAAATGCACATCCGATTCCTGGACCGCCAATGCCTACTCATAAAGAGAGAGATACTCGAAAAGTCAAGAAAGAAAGACCTACGCGGAGGATGGACCATGCATCATCTCTTGTATCATATGGGCTATGGCACCGTCATCACGTCGTGTAGTAACTCGGGAACATATCCTCGGGCACGAGTTCTTGAAAGCTTTGACTTTTTGGGGATGTGGATCGAGTTACCGATCGATCTTCCTTTTCTCACGAGACGCTCCATTTACAAAATCATTAAAATGGACTTCTTTGGAAATAAAACGGACATCGATCTGTCGTCAGAGATAGCCCAGTTGGCGTCCTTTAGGTGGAAAAGTTACTCCCACTTCGCTTTCTCTCCAGTAATTTTCAGTATAGTTTTCACACCCGCATCGTGGGAATGCTCTAGAACCTCGCGACAACCTTCTGTCAACATAAGGCGATCCTCTAGGGGGTCGACAGACGATCCGAGGACTCGGATTCAGCTTGCTCGTTCTTATTTGATCAGCTCATGGAAGAAGAGAGGCATGCCGTTACTAACTGATGGCAGGCCTCAGTTCGTCCTTTTTTTGCGCAATTTACGGAAGCTTGTTTTCATTTTTGGACATGTGCGCGCCTGATTTATATGAACCGAATTTATACGAACCTTCATATCATGAGAGTCTTAAGTGGGGTCCGCCTCATCCCATGATTCATATGAGTTAAGACTCTAAGTTAAATATGTAACAGTAAATCAAAAGTCTGATCCACTCCTCATCGGCCTGGATCGAATTTTTCCGGTTCGATAGGCTTAGACTACGTCATATGATCGTCGATTTTAGGAGATAGAGCAATGGGAGCAATTACTTGCGCTGAAAACCAAAATTTCTTAAATTACGGTGGGTTTTAGCGTAAAGATCTCCTTATACATGGCTAGAGGGCATAAGACAATAATGTTACATCCATAACCTTTTGATAGCGAAACTCAGATCATTAGAAGATGAAGATGGTTATTGTGCATATTTTAGCCTTAAACACAACCTCTCCAGTGGAAAGGGAGGAGTGGAGAGAAACTCATCGGTGTAGACCTCATTTTCTCATGTCCACAAGTAGAATTTTTCTTTTAAGATTCGTTTATTTTGTGGAAAAGATAACATTTTCTTAAAAATTAAAGGATTTTTAAGGAAAACGAAAATATTTTTCTAGTATTTGGCAGAAACATGAAAAAAATTTAGAAATTATTTTTCCGCTATTTAGTATGGAAAATTACAAAAATAATCAAATATTTAATTATTAATTATTAATTATTATTTTTCCTTCTTCCTCGGTCGACCATCATTGAAGACAAACTTGCACAAGGTTAGCAAGGCTTCACAACACCGATCCGGTGAGGTTGAGCTTGCCCGATCTTGTCGAGTTCAAGCCTTAGCTTGAGCCTCGCCTAGCTCCCATTGAGGCTCGAGCTCATCGGAGTAGAGCAAGTTTGACCTTGTTGGATGTGGCAAAGGTGGAGCCTCACTTGAGGTTAGTGAGGCTCAAGCTAGCCTGTGGTGATGGTCGGCAATAGGCTATTAAAGAAGTACAAAGAAAAAGAAATAAAATAAAATAATTAAAAATAAAAAATAATTAAAAGGAGTACTCATGAGGAGAACATGCTTTGTTTTGGTGAAAGAAAGGAGAGGGAAAATGATTCTCTTTTGAGAAGAGGAAATCATTTTTCCCACTTTCAAAAGTTTTTTTCTATTAACAAAAAAATACTATTCTTAACTAGTTTATTTTCTGAGAATCAAATGTTGGAAATTTTTTTTTCTAAAATTTGTTTTCCATAAAAAAAAAATGGACCCTTAGGTTATGTTTATTTCATGAAAATGAATTATTTCAAAAATATTTTCCTAAAAACAATCATTTGTATTATTTACAAAAATGAATAAACGAAAATATTTTCTTTGTCTATGAAAACGTTTAGACATGAATGGGTATTGATAATGAAAAATATTTTATTGACTAATTATTAAAAGTGATATAAGCAATTGTTTTTAGGAAATTGTATTCCAAACCATTCATTTTCTGTAAAACAATGGAGCCCTAATATAATTTAGGGTGTGTTTGTTTTGAGGAAAACTTTATAACGAAGGAAAATACTTTTCTGAAAATCATTTTTGAGAAGAATGTTTTCTTCTTTTAGGTTATGGAGTTCATTTTCTTAAGTATAAGTGCATATGTCATATTTGACCATAAATGGTTTTCTAACCGACCAATTATTTTCAGCAAACTAATTGTGTGAAAGTTTGGAAAATTAATTTGCGAAAATTTCTTTCATTTGAACAAACATACTTTTAAATATCAAACGCTATTAGTAGTGACAAAGACAGAGAAAAAACAAGGAAATCCAGAAAAATCATTTCTAAGTTTCTCTACGTGATTAAGATTGAAGAGGATCGCAATCATAGAAGTTGACAAATTTATCCCAAATTTTATGACTAATGATTTAAGCAATTGGAAAAAAGCTACAAAAAATCTCAAATTTTGCCCAAAGTAACAAATTTACCCCAATTTTTTTTTTTTGTGATATAAAAAACTCCAAATTTTGCTAAATGTGACACATTTACCTTACAAAGAGCATTTTCATCTTTTTTTCCCCTTTTTTTCTTCTTCTCTCTTCCTTCCGCCGGGCAATGGTGGAGGGAAGTCGACTCAAGCAAGGGTGGCCCTTGTCCAACACGAACGAGGGCCGCCCCGGCCGGCCTGGGCAGCCCAAGCGAGGCAACCCTCACCCAATGCTGGCAAGGGCAGCCCTTGCACAGGTCCGACTTTCCTTTGCCATGGTCGGTGGAGGGAAGAGAGAAGAATAAGAAAAAAAGAAAAAAATTTAAAAAGTAAAAGACGAAAATGCCTTATAATTTAGGGTAAATGTGTTACATGGATATATAAGTTCAAGATTTTTCATGTTCGAAATTTTTTTGGTAAATGTGTCACGGTTAACAAAACTTGGGAATTTTCATGTCACAAGAAAAGTTTGGGGTAAATTTGTTACTTTGAGCAAAATTTGAGGTTTTTGTGGCTTTTTTTCAATTGCTTAAAGCATCAGTTAAAAAGAAATGAAAGAACATTTTGGTAACTTTTCCGTCGAATCAACGAAACATCTCTCATTTTACTTTCAGGATCAAAATAACCGTGATGTCCTTGTTGACACGGACATCTTATTGCTTCCGAAGCAAGAAAAGTTACATGCTTGATGAGAAAATTACACGCTTGACGAAGTGCCAATGTGCCATCCCAATCAATGCACATCGGATTCCTGGCCCGCCAAAGCTTACTCATAGAAGAGAGAGACAGCTACTCGCAAAGTCAAGAAAGAAAGGCCTACGCGAAGGATGGACTGTGCATCGCCTCTTGTACCATATGGGCTATGGTACCATCATCACGTTGCGTAGTAACTCCGGCGAAGCTATGTGAACATATCCTCGGACACGAGTTCTTGAAAGCTTTGACTTTTCGGGGATGTGGATCGAGTTACCGATCGATCTTCCTTTTCTCACGAGACGGTCCATATACGAAATCACTAAAATGGACTTCTTTGGAAATGGAACGTACAACGATCGGTCGTCAGAGACAGCCCAGCAGTTGTCCTTCAGGTGGAAAAGTTACTCCCACTTCGCTTTCTCTCCGGTTATTTTCAGTATAGTTTTCACACCCGCCATCGTGGAAATGCTTTAGAACCTCGCGACCACCTCCTTGTCAACATAAGGCGATCCTCTAGGGGTCGACAGACGATCCGAGGATTCGGATCCAGCTTGCTCGTTCTTATTTGATCAGCTCATGGAAGAAGAGAGGCATGCCGTTACTGACCGATGGCAGGCCTCAGTTTTTCCTTTTTTTGCGCAATTTACGGAAGCTCGTTTTCATTTTTGGGCATGTGTACGCCTGATTTATATGAATCAAATTTATACGAACCTTCATATCATGAGAGTCTTAAGTGGAGTCTGCCTTATCCCATGATTCATATGAGTTAGACTCTGAGTTGAAAACAGTATATCAAAAGTCTGATCTACTCCTCATCGGCCTGGATCGAATTTTTCCGGTTGGATAGGCTTAGATTACGTCATATGATCGTCGATTATAGGAGATAGAGCAATAGGAGCAATTACTTGATCTAAAAACAAAAATTCTTGAATTACAATGGGTTTTAGTGTAAAGGTCTCCCTTATACATGGCTAGAGGGCATAAGATGATAATGTTACATCCATAACCTTCGATAGCGAAAACTCGCATCATTAAAGGATGAAGATGGTTATTATGCATATTATATTTTAGCTTCAAACACAACCTCTAGTGGGAAAGGGAGGAGAGAGAGAAATTTAATCGATGTAGACCTTATTTTCTCATGTCCACAAGTAAATTTTTCTTTGCTCGTTTATTTCGCGTAAAGTAATATTTACTTAAAAATGTTACTTTAAAGGATTTTTAAGGAAAATGACAATATTTTTATAGTATTTGACTGAAACTTGAAAACAAATTAGAAAATACTTTCCTCTATTTAGTATGGACAATTACCAAAATAATCAAATATTTTTTTTTTTCCTTCTTCCTAGGTTGACCATTAGCGAGGACAAGCTTGCACAAGGGGTCGGGCCGAGGCTTCACAACGCCAGATTTGGGAGGTTGAACTTGCCCAACGCCATCAAGTCAGCCTTAGCATGAGCCTCGCCTAGTTCCTGAGGCTCGAGCTCATTGAGTCGAGCAAGTTCGACCTTGTTGGATGTGGCAAGGTGGAGCCTCATTTGAGGTCGGGCCGTGGCTCAAGCTCGCTTGTGGTGATGATTGGCAATAGGCTATAGAAGAAGTAAAAAGAAAAATAAAGAAAAGAAAAGAAAAGAATTAAAAATTCAAATTTAAAAAGAAAAAGAAAAAAAAATTAAAAATATTTAAAAGGAGTGCTCATGAGGAGAACACGTTTTGTTTTGGTAAAACAAAAGAGGGAGGGAAAATGATTCTCTTTGAGAAGAGGAAATCATTTTTCCCACTTTTGAAAGTTTTTTTTCATTAACAAAAATAACTTTCCTTAACTAGTTTATTTCAGAATCAAATGTTGGAAATTTTTTTTCCTGAAATTTGTTTTCTATAAAACAAATAGAGCCTTTAGAATATGTTTAATTCAGAAAATGAATAATTTCAAAAATAACTTACCTTACCCCAAAAAAAAAATATTTTCATAAAAACAATCATTTGTATCATTTGCAAAATGAATAAATGAAAAAAATATTTTCATTGTTCATGAAAACGTTTAGACATGAATGAATATTGATAACGAAAGCATTTTTATTGACTAATTATTATAAGTGATATAAGCATTGTTTTTAAATTGTACTCCAAACCATTCATTTTCTGTAAAACAAAGGGAGCCCTAATATAATTTAGGTGTGTTTGTTTTGAGGAAAACTTTTATAACGAAGGAAAATACATTTCTGAAAATCATTTGTGAGAAAAAAAAACGTTTTCTTCTTTTAGGTTATGGAGTTCATTTTCTTAAGTATAAGCTCATATTTGACCATAAATGGTTTCTAACCGACTAATTTTTTTCAGCAAACTAATTGTGTGAAGGTCCGGAAAATTAGTTTGCGAAAATTTCTTCATTCGAACAAACATACTTTTAAATATCAAACGCTATTAGTAGTGACAGACAGAGAAAAAAACAAGGAAATCTCAGCAATTGCAACCAGAAAATCATTTCTAAGTTTCTACGTGATGAAGACGAAGAGGACCGCAATCATAGAAGTTGTCCATCCGTCGTAGATCTCACGCGTCATCTTTGGCTGCGATTTTGGCACGTTCTTTAAATTTTGACTAACCTGAAACTTAGTTTAGATCGTGAATGTGTGCACACTTAGACCTAAGACTTATTTTCATTGTGCATATCTCCTCAATCTTGATATCATCCGCAACACCACGTTCTTGAGAATTTTCATTGCTGATTTTAAGCTTGACCATCCTTTCCGTTTGGAAATCGTTAGTGGTGCAAAATGCCTTTTACACATATGGTGAAGGTGATGAAATCATATGACATACACTTTCTTTGGCATTTCTTCGAGGGAATAGAAATGGGCCGTTATGATTTCTGGCTTGTTCTTAAGTTGTGGTAGTGAAACTTTTCTTCGTTGTTGCCTCTGAAGATTCCATAGGAATTTCCAATAAATTCACATCAAAACTAAGATGAAAGCACAGAGGAGGAGTGAGTATGAGATGGGAGGAAGGCAAGAAAGGGCTGAGGTGAGTTTGGACTCAAATAAGTTGTTAAACTATTTAAAACTCATTTATGAACAATTTATAACCCAGAGTTGACTCTAAACTCATTTATAACTTATTTACAGAATATAATTAACTCATATAACAATCCCCTCATTAAATATGAATTAAAAAATGGTTAATCCTATTTTGACAGCCTAGTGCACATGGCATGACTAGCATGTCTTTTTTAAACTTGGTAAGACTTTTGATATTTTCATCTTGCATCTTAACGCTTGCCGATGAACTTATTCGCCATAACTGCTTTGTTAATTTCGAAAAAAAGTTTGAAAAATATTTTTCCCAATATAACTGCTCATATTACTTGCAACAATGAATAATAATTATCTTAATGAAAAAAAATTTATCATCAATTGATAATTTTTAGTGATATAAGTGATTATTTTTAAATTGTTTTAAAATTATTCATTTTTTTTTTCATAAAAATAAGCGTGCCCCACATTCAATCTGTAAAACAATATCACCCAAATTAACGGGTTACGTTTCAACACGACATAGCAAAGGAAGACGTACGAGAACACTCAGCATATCTCGTGCCATATAATTTCCACCCGTTTACCTTTTCAAACTCTTGAAACCATTCCCAAACGTGGCAAATTCCAGCACGTGCATTTTTCTAAATGACACTTAATGGCTTCCATACGAAAAGAAGTTGAAGGGAACGGATTCGGCGTCTTTGGTCCAATATAGTAAGCCGTATGTCCCCAAGTTTTAGACTCTCGCATCGTGGAAATTCCAAAATCTTGTTTGTTCCTCAAAATTCGGGAAAAATAATTGTTTAGTTGTGGAAGATTTAGAGAATTATGGAAAAAATTGTGTACACAAATCGTTGGGTCGATGTTTCTAGACTTTGAAAGTCCAATAAACAACATTTTAAACATCAAAGAAATTTTAATTAAGTGACTTCTTTGCTTAAAAATGTCAGAAATCGACGGACCAACTCTAAAACATCACAACATTTGTGAAAACTCGGAGAGAGGAGTTGATATTTTCTAAATTTTTGATCTTTGAAATCACGGCTTGTGATTGCATCTCAAATCCACCATTCGTTTTCTAGCGTGATATGCTATAACATTGAAGGCATGAACTGAGTCAAGTACTCAAGAGCATAAAATAAAGATAAGCAGCGAATGTCAGCAACGCGTAAATAATCAGTTTTGTCGTCCCACATTCAAAGCTAACCTCGTTTGTCTTCGGTTACTGAAGTAGTCGTTCCACGACATCGAGAAGCTTTCGGCAAGGAACCCTTTCGTCGAGCTTTTTGATTTTTTTTTTTTTTTTCGTTTGGTCCGGCCCGACTTTTCGTTTCTCTTTTTCACCCTCGTGAAGTCCTCTGTTCACAGTCTTGGATGTCGGAAAAGACATGTTATGCTATCAATACTTCATCGCAATCGCCGGGTCCTGCGGAAACTGATATTGGCCGACCAAATTTGAACATCAAGCGATGGATCATTGACCCGGAACTGGGGCCAAACTTAAAAAGAAGAAAAGAAAAAGTCAACGATCCAAATCAAATAACGACGATACACCAAACCAATGAAACCCATTCGATAGAATGCCTAACAAGCTCTAATAATGGATGTCATTATAATGCACGATCGACCAAGTGCCCATCAGTTAAATATTTGAAGAGCTAGTTGCTCATGAATTTCCAATGGATAGATTTTTAAGTAGAGTTCATGACATGTGGCAACAATCGAATACCTGAAACAAGGAAGGAAGTTTGGATCCGAGTCAAGAAGATCCATTGACCTATGGAACTGTAGCTAAAGGATCAGCAGGAGCAGTTACAAATCATCTTTACAGAAGCATGCAATTTAAGAGGCAAATTGAGATTTCTGTGGAGTAAGATCTAAGATACACAGAAGGAGTGACCCATTAAAGATATAGAAGCGATCAAAGCAAAAGGGAACGCAATACTTGACACATAAGGGACGTCGAATGCAATACCTGGCACATTGAACACAGACAATACACCACAGCATCAATCAAAGCATCAGAAATCGCGAGGGGTTCACCAAATTTTGAAGAAGATCAACTGGATTAAATTTTCCTTGAGTTTCAATTTCAAATTCGAGTTAGATTAGCTCCTAATTCTAGCTCTTGTCTTTGACTATAAAAGCCTTCCATTTGTGTCTTGTAAGTTTTTACTTTTTCTACACACTTCATCAATTTCCTTTAAGAAGTTTACATCCAAATTTAGCTATCCAGTAAGCATGGTTTTCAAGAACATAAACCGTTCGTTCCGATTCAATAAATTTCCTCGCATTCTGAAATCCATTTGCTTTAATCTGAAGTCAAATTTGATACTCTGATCGCCATCGCTAACCCTTGATTCGGAGTTAGTAATTGAAACTACTGAATTTTTGGGCAGATCTTGATCGGTGGTTTGTCCTCACTCTGACCAGCTTGTTTGAGTTCACCCGGGGTAAAGTGATTCCACGCGTAACGTCCGGATGTCCGAGGTTCCAGCTGCTCGGAGGTGAAAATTCTCTGATCGTCGGTATGAAACCGGGTGGGTCCCGACAACGACCTCCTCCAATTCCGGACAGGGACGAGTGCGTCATGGAAAGCACTCTCGATTCCAATCATGAGTCAGTCTTCAACCCCGCGCTTGACCAAATTGGATTTCGTGATTCAGCGATGTATGACCCGCGGTACGTGCAATTGTGCATGCATCGTTCATCCTATCGAGTGGATGTCGGAAACGCATTCTATCTTGCCAAAGGAGCACCGTTTTTGGTCCTCCAACACGTGCATGTTTGACTTTCTTTCGACCTGAAAGAGAGATGAAGAAAGGCGGAAGAAACGTAAGTCGACCGGATCTCCATCTTCTAATTTAAGAGTGATCGATGTCAAAATAGTAGGTTTCATTTTTGAAATGTGAAATCTACTTTATTAGAACCGCTTCTTAATTTTGAAATCCGAAACCGAAACCTATCCTATTTGCTCTTGAACGACCATGAAATCTACCGTATTTTTATGATCCGATTCGAAAGTCTACTCGAGAATCTATTTTTTTGTTCTTTTTTTATTTCATTTTTTATAGCAAAGTAATATGAGTGACAAAACTGTTCAAAGTAAATGATGAATGTGGGTGGGTGAGTGAGCAAATGTGAGTCAAGAACAAGCTAGGGTTGTAAGGCTTGAACAAGCAAGGGCAAGCTACGAGAGAGCAAGGGAGAGAGAGAGAGAGAGATGCTAAGAAAAAAAATTAGGATTTTTAGGGTTTATGAAACCAGCTCCAAATTCGATGTTGATTCCCAAGTTATTCTTCAGTTTGAATTGGGAACCAGATTGATTCCAAAAAGAACTTAGAATCAAATTTGTTTCTTAGATGGCTAGTCCAGTTTTCAATAGGAACCAATCCGATTGCACAACCCTAATCTCACTCGCCCTAGACTTCACGTAGTCTATTATCATTGTAACATGCCTTGATGTTCCATATCCATAAGTACTTGCCATGGCGGGCTCGACTAATTACTAATTATCCAACTCTTTTGAAGGCTTCTTGATTAAGCGAGTTGCTTAATAACTAAATTAGGTAACTGATTTAACGTGGAAGAACAAAATTTAGGGTTTTGCTCGTTCCACTTGCACCTCTTCTAATCTCACTCGGTGCACAACCCTAATCTCACTTGCCCTAAACTTCACCTAGTCTATTATCATTGTAACATGCCTTGATGTTTCATATCCATAAGTACTTGCCATGGCAGGCTCGACTAATTACTAATTATCCAACTCTTTTGAAGGCTTCTTGATTAAGCGAGTTGCTTAATAACTAAATTAGGTAACTGATCTAACATGGAAGAATAAAATTTAGGGTTTTGCTTGTTCCACTTGCACCTCTTCTGATCTCACTCGGTGCCAGGAGACGCGTAACCTTAGCATGAGAACTCGTATAATTAAGTGAAACTCCTTGAGAGAAAAAAGAAGAAGAAGATGCTTTTGAAAAAAAGTTATATACTAATTTTGGATCGTGGACTCCATATAATTAAATTTCATTCTGAATTTTCAATAATATCCATCCATCAATATTGGTCATATATCGAGAGATAGATTACCCTTTAATCAACCTAAATAAGTTGACTCTGCATCGTTTCTACATATTCTATATGGATCAGCCAATCAATTTCGACCAAGCAAATTTATAAAAAAAAAAGGAACCCATGAGCGTGGACATTATATATTTGAGCCACGGATATATAAATTCCAGCTGGAAATTTCTGAGCCGCCGGGAAAATGATGCGTCCACAATTTGTCAGATATTATACTTCTAGTGTCCACTCAATTAAAAGATAAGGGGAAAATAGTTGTTGGAAGGGACCGCAAAATACGGCGCGTCAAAGCAAAAGTTCAGTTAAATGATGCATGGAGACAAAAATATAAGCATTAGGGAAGGCGTGATTTAATATATATTTATTTTAATATTAGCTATTAATTAAATAGCACGTACAATTTGGACGCACTTAACGTCAAGCTCATACTCACGAAGGACGGACAGAGAAATTTAGAACATAAAATTTACATAGGATTTTTTTTTTTTTTTAACCTTCCTTAGGCAAGTTAATTTTTTTTTTTCAATCGCTGGCCTAAAATTAGAATTTATTTATGTGCAGTCACTGCACACGCCATTGATTCTTGAGGCAACCATCAGCTACTTTGTTTTCTCGAACATTGTCTAATTCAAAAATAATAGTCTACTAACTATTAGAAGAGAAAATCATTTCTTTATAATCAGTTGCTATCGCTCGAGTAATCAAATTTGAACCGGGTGCCTTCCTTAAATAGGAAATTTGCTCTTCCGTCGCTACATCAAAGTCTACGAGAACTTGCCGTGCTTGGATTTGCAATGAAAAGAGTTCGAGCTATTTCCTCGGATTAGGCCCCAAATTCACAGGGCTACGCATGTTGCTGATATTTTTTAACATCGTGCATGGAAGTTATTGCCATCGCTGCTCCTATCATCATCGTCATCATCCATCAGTAGCTCGCCATTATCATCGGACGAAATGAAGTTTCGGAGCAAGCAAGAGACGTCACTGAGCTCGGGGCGTCGTCGCAAACGTGGAGGGAAAGGTAAGAGTTGACTCGGGAGAGGAGCAGTGCCGCAGCTGTTTGAGCTCAATGGCTATTATTTTAAGAGTCTGAATTGGACTCTCTCTTTCTCTCTCTCACCACGGTTGCTGTGTTTTCGGTTTGTACGACTTTATGTCGCAGCTTCGTTTACACGGTCGCATTCCTCGCATCCGGCTCACGCGTCTAAAAAGTCAAAAAGTCAGACCTCTCGCGTCTTCCCGTTCATCGATTCACCGTTTCTCCCCACGTTCGTATAAAGGCGCTCGGCCCCTTCGTCACTTTGTACCTCGCTTTGTCCCACGCACTGCTTCGCACCACTTTCCGTCGCGATCCCTCTTTAGACCCGCGTAAAAATCTGGTCCGTATTCAGGTCGAGTCTCGAGAAAAAAGGGCTCTCTTAAAAATCACTTCTTTCTCGAGAGGGAGCTGAGTGATAGACAAATTAGAGTTGAGTTCGTAATTGATCACCTGAAAACCCAGATAGAATTAGTTCAGAGTTTGCTCGCGGAGCCACCGTTGAGAGCCTGGTTCCATGGCGGGTGCCGCGGGGAGATCGCTGGAGCAGACGCCGACGTGGGCCGTCGCCGTCGTGTGCTTCGTTCTGGTTCTGGTCTCCATCATCATCGAGTACATCATCCATCTCATCGGACAGGTTAGCCGGCAACGGTCTTGTTTAGCGATTTTCAGCACGAACTCGCATCACTATGTATAACTCGAGCAACAACACGATCTCATATTTGCTTCTTCCTCTAATCTCTACAGTGGCTGAAGAAGAAACACAAGCGTGCACTTTACGAAGCGCTCGAGAAGATCAAATCCGGTAGGCAATCTGTTGAATTAAAAGATTACGACTTTAGCAGTTCCAAAAATTATTGGTCCATTATTTCCCGCGATCCAAGTCTTTGCGAAGAAACGGTTGATTAACTTGATATTCAAGTTCGTCAGAAGTTCGTTTCCGTTCTTGATTATGCAGTCGATGCTATGAAACTCGCTCGAGCGAAAACGGCTCGTTTGCCTGCCTGATCAACTCGTTTCGTTTCGTTTTTATTTTTTATTTATTATTTTTTAATGGGTGGTGCAGAGCTTATGCTTTTGGGATTCATATCGTTGCTCCTCACGGTGGGACAAGGCCCAATCACCAAAATCTGCATACCGCAGAAGGTGGGGGCCACATGGCACCCGTGCAACAAGAAGGAAGAGGAGGAGGGGGCGGAGGAAGAATCCGACGCCGGCCGGCGGAGGCTGCTCGGCATGATGGGCCCCGGGGGAAGCTTCCGCCGTGCTCTGGCCACCGCCACCACCACCAACCAGTGCGCGGAGGTGTGTACAAACGCTTTCACGTTCATTCCACACTTTTGTCGTGTTTGTCCTGGGAGTGTGCCGACTGCACAGAGAGACATGCACGTCAATGATTGACTTAGGCGATAACCAAGTAGGGACCTAGCAAAACATGATGAATTAGAGGGGCTATTGACATGGAACCGATGGATCCAACGAAAGAGATTAAATTGCCATGTTCATTCTCATACGAGTAAATTGGAAGGACTAAATTGATTTGGATTTTGGTGGTGGGCATGGATTATATCTTTGCAGGGTAAAGTTCCGTTTATTTCTGCAGATGGCATCCACCAGCTCCACATATTCATCTTCGTCCTCGCTGTTTTTCATGTCCTGTACTGTATCCTCACCATGGCTTTGGGCCAAGCCAAGGTCTTTCTTCTCTCTCTCTCTCTCTCTCTCTCTCTCTTCACAGCAACGATTAATATCTAAGAAATGATGTGATTGCGCAGATGAGAAGCTGGAAAGCATGGGGAGACGGAAACAAGAACAGCTGAGTACCAGTTCTCCCATGGTTAGTGATATCCGTTTTATCAGTTCAGTTCACTCCATTATCTGGGTTTGATCTTGCATATGCGTGTATGGGAAATAATAGTAGCTGTTTTATCATTGTGCGTGACAGATCCACATAGGTTCAGATTCACCAGAGAAACATCGTTCGGAAAGAGACACTTGAACTTCTGGACCAAGACACCCGTCCTCATCTGGATCGTAAGTCTTCAAATTCTTACCTTCTGTTTTTCTTCCCCACCTTTATTCATTGATTTCTTGATTGTTCCATTGTTTCATTTTCCTTCCAATTAGGCGACTTTTTTTTTTTTTGGTCATTAATTAGGCGACTGAAATCGCCCTAGTACTTCATGAGTACCTCTTTTGACTCTGTCGGGCTGTAGAAAACGTGGAGGTTTTGGTTTCCACATGCTATGACAGATTTACTTGCGAGAAGCATGTGCTTTTCTCAATTCAGGCAAATTTCAATCATAGAATCGGGACCTAGAAAAGATTGAACAAATCCCTTTAGGGCATTAGCGCATTCTTTTCTTTTCGCCCCCTTCATCACTCGACCTCTCGATGAGGTCGGCACATTGCCAATAACTGGATCATTACCGAAAAGCGTGTCGATTGAGATGACATAGTCAATTGTCGAAGCGACCATATGAAGTTTTATAGGAATAAAGTCATAGAGATGCAATAAGTACGTGCACTAATGGTCGCTCACCTCCTAAGCCAAACCTCCCCAACCCCACCTAGATTTGCAAAGCTTAAACATGGAAGTCATTAAGGCAGCTATGCTCTGCAACTTAGCAGTAAAATGAAACGATTGACTTAGGCACTTTGCTTTTTTTAGTCGATCGCTTGCAAATGGGGTTTGTCCAGATTAGCGGCGTTTTCTAATTTTGGAGTTTAGAGATCTTAATTAACTGCAATGAAGTCAAGGTTGGGGTGACGGTCTTGGCATGGCTCTGGATCACCTAGATAACGATGGTTGCTGTCCAATGCATCTCTTGTTTGACCATTTATTAGTACGGCGTATTTGACTTCTTCAAACCGGGCGGAAGAAAAAAAAAAAAAGGGAGAGAGACGCCATAAAGGGCAATGTACAAAGTAGGTCTTGGTTGACTTCTCGCCAATCTTCCACGAGCAAATTCGGTTCCAGAAGGGACTTCGTCGCACGATCGACTGGTTCTCCACGTTCTTCAATTTGGCTGTTTTTTACGACCTTTGAACCTAAAGATTGAACGGATTAAGTCCGAAGAGGGCTTTTTGTTTCCAGTTCATGAAAGTTTCAACTCATGTTGAGAAAATCAGAATTGCACTGAGATAATTATCATTGCGGATAAATGGCGTCATTTTTCGCATGGTGTTTAAACGGAACTTCAAGATATAAGGAATATATATTAAAGTAATTTACATAACGTACACTGCAGGTGTAACGTAAAATAATTTGTATATGAGCGATTGACCCTTTCCCTTGTTGGATTTCAAGGTCTGCTTTTCAGGCAATTCGTGAGGTCGGTCCCTAAAGTTGATTACTTGACCTTGAGGCATGGGTTTATCATGGTAAGTTTCCATTGTTTATTAACCATTTCCTTCTTTTTACGCTTGACTCTTTTCATTTTTGTTTTATGTTTTGAAGATCATTTGGAGTGAATAATCTGTCCTTTTTCCTGACGAGAGTTTTGCCTTTCGCTCTTGCGTTTGACTCCTTTGTTCAGGCACACTTGGCACCTCAGAGCCAGACCAAATTCGATTTCCAGAAGTACATCAACAGATCCCTTGAAGAAGATTTCAAGGTTGTGGTAGGGATCAGTCCACCTATCTGGTTTTTAGCTGTGTTGTTCTTGCTCTTCAACACTCATGGTAGGTAGTCAACAAATTTCGCTTTCTGAATGGTCGCACTTGCAATATAGAATTTTTGACCGAAATTTGATTGAATTCCAATTCTTGATGTGTGCAGGGTGGTACAGTTATCTGTGGTTACCGTTCATCCCACTGATTGTAAGCACAGTCTCGACATCTCATCGCTTGGAAACAACGTTCCTGCTCTGGTTTTCGTACTTTGTTAGGATCTGATGCAGTTAAATTCAATGGCTTGCAGATCATCCTTTTGGTTGGAACAAAGCTGCAGGTGATCATCACGAAAATGGGTCTCAGGATTCACGAGAGGGGTGAAGTCATTAAGGGCGTGCCTCTTGTTCATCCGGGGGATGACCTTTTCTGGTTCAACCGTCCTCACCTCATCCTCTACCTCATCAACTTTGTTCTGTTTCAGGTACTGCAGTCTACATTACTGTCGCATTTGCTTCTTGTGGCCTAGAAATCAAACTACATGCTTACCTTTTTGTGATATGTTGCTCTCCTGCAGAACGCCTTTCAGCTCGCTTTCTTTGCTTGGACTGTGGTGAGTTGATTCGCTCTCGAACTTCAATTGAAGGGCATCATTTGATTCCTAGATATCGGTATATTCATAAGAACGAGACATGAACTCTTGTTTTTTCATTTTTCAGTATGAGTTCGGGTTCAAGTCTTGTTTCCATGCGCATACAGAGGATGTGGTGATCAGAATCACCATGGGGTGAGTTGTCCCGATTCGATATTTTTCTTTTACTTTTGTTGAAGAGCATGTTAGGTATAAGCAAGTAAAGATTTTATACAAAAGCATTTCTGTCTATTGGAAAGAGGAACGTCTTTGCTCATCGGAATTGATCTCGACAGGGTCCTGATTCAGATCCTATGCAGCTATGTCACCCTCCCTCTTTATGCCCTCGTCACTCAGGTAAAATCTCTTTCTCTCTGTCTCTCTCTCCAAAACCAGCATGGTTACCTGAGGATCCAACTATCCCGAAACTGATTATTTTGCCGCGCCAGATGGGGTCGACCATGAAACCAACTATATTCAACGAGAGAGTCGTGACGGCGCTGCGCAGCTGGCACCAATCTGCTAAGAAGCACATCAAGCAGAACAAAAAGCTCCTCCGTGACCCCCATGTCGAGCAGGCCGATGACCCCTTCGCACCACATGTCGCCTGTGCATCTCCTGCGCCACTACAGGGCGACAGGGGATAGCTTCCACACATCGCCCCGACGATCGAACGTCGACGCCGACCACTGGGAATCGAGACTCCATCCCCCTCCCATCACCATCACCACCAAGGCGATGGCTCGTCGTCTCACCGTCACCACGGGACGGAACACGGTCACGTCGGACCCGAGGTGGGTTCGTCGCAAGCGGTGCCGGCTTCTCAGCCAGTCCAGACTCAGCACGAAATCAATATCGGGCCGCAGGATTTTTCATTCGACAAGAGAACGAGTTCCGCGTGAGCATCGCGATCCCGCCCGGCATCGTCGCTTGCTTGACCATGGCGCGATTCATCAGGAAAAAAAGGAGAGATGAGCCACTGGCTTTGCATCCCCTCGTATATATATAGAGAGAGAGAGTCACTTCTAACTTGTGATGGAAGATTACCAGCTTTTATATTCTTCCCATTTCTTCCCATTTATTGTACTTGTTACTTCAAGAATTTGTATAATTTGCAGTTGTATATCGCTGGGTCGCCAGAACATGAATGTGATAGTTTTGATCCCCATATTCAATTCCAGTCTTTTTCCTTTTATTTTTTCTCAATTGACATTTTTTTCTTCGATAAAGAACACTAACGTCGTTTGGAAACTTTTTTTGACAGGATCATATTCTTATTATTATATTTTTGGCTTCTCTTTATCGAATGTCTTAAGTTCTGACTTTTTATAACAAGGCTCTCTTTTTTGTTTTTTTGTAAAATTTACTGAATTAATCAAATCATTGAGTTATGGGTATCTGATTACTGCTGTGAAAATCGAAGTAGGAAAAATTTGAACTTTCAATGCAATATCTCTTTTCTTACTTTTCATTATGTGTAATTGATCGTTGCTTTTGAAATTGAAATATTTTCTATTTGGAGGTTTCTCTTTAACTAAGGATCATCAAATAAATACAATGATGATTTTGTGAATTAGTGTGCTGGAAAAAAAAGATACTATAATTATAATATATTTGTTTGAGAATAGATTTCTTTTCATTAAAAGTTAAGGCCTGTTTGTTAAAAAGTGTTTTTGTTTTTTTGAAACAAAATTTTCTGAAAATAAAAAAACTTATTTGGTAAAACATATTTGGTAAAATTTTTATTTTCGGAAATAAAAACCTATTTTTTTTCACATTCCCTCAAATAGATTTGAAACGGATACAAAAATAGAAAAAGTAATTAACGTTTCCGGAAAAAACTCAAAACCCTTCTTTTGTTTATTTCTGCGTCAGCCCGTGCCCTTTGTCTCAGCCAATACACCCGCGCCCTCTCTGTCTCGAGTCCCTCCTTTCTCCGGCGTCTCTCAGCTTCTCCACCGTCATCCTCTCCGGCGCCTCCCAACTCGTCTTTCTCTCCGGCGCCGACAGCTGCTGTTCCTTCACCGGCTGAAGCTTCTGATTCGAGGTAACTTTCATCCATCTTGCTGACCTGCAACCATGGGATGGACGCCTTCGGCTAGGGCTTGGCTGAGACGATTGACGAGGGCTTCGGCGAGCGACCCCTCGCGGATCTGGGCGATGGCTGCTCGGGGCTCGAGTGCGACGGCTCGCTCGAGCCAGCGGTCGCCCAGATCTGCGAGACGCTCGCTCGAGCGAGCCCTCGCGCTCGAGCCAGCGTGGCGAGGCGACGGCTCGAGCGAGCCCTTGCGCTCAAGGCCCGAGCCAGCTGCTTGCTGGAGCCAGCGCGGGGGAGGGCTCGAGCCCTGAGCCAGCGCGGCTCCAGCGAGCAGTGCTGTAATTCAGACCTCCCGTTGGGGATTAGAGATTGTCTTCGATGATTGCAACATGTTTGGCTTGCCGGAAATGCAGAAGTCACCGTTCTATTTCTTTGCTGGTTTGAATCGAAGGTAATAGGAAGGGAGGTCTGATCTTCACTTTGGCCTTTGAACTCTGAAGCATTTGGTTAGCATCCTAAACGAGCTGTGGGAACGGATTGGATTTTTAATCTTATGTGCTTTGGGAGAAAACTGAAAGGACTGCTTGAAGAACTGCTTTAGGGGCTGTTCTTTTCGTCATCGATTTTGTTTGGTATAATGTTGACATTTAGCTTCCAACTAGGCCTTTTCTACGATTCAATTGGCTTGTCTATTGCGGATAGTTTGATATTGAACCTTATCACGTTTACAACGTTGGAAGTTACTTCTCATGGAAATTGTTGAAACACAGAAAATTAGTTTCTTTCTTTGAAAGGTTTTTGTAATCTATGACGCGTGATGTCGCTGTCATGGATTCAATTTTTTCCTATTTGTGTACTTGAGCTTGGTTTGGTTTTTGGTTATTTCTCGTCAGGTTTTTCATTCTCACTCGACTGGTTTCTACTTGCTCGCTTGACATATTCTTTTTGCTACTTGCGCAGTTCCATTGATATCAGTGTTTCCAAAATCTTGCATATCTCCAAAATTTGGTAGGTTTCTCACAATGCTCTTTATTTAATTTTAAGCATTCTATTTCATTGATCATTGATCGTCATAGTACTATATAGTGCTTGTAGCTCAAAATGCAACTTATGCAGCTTATGTTAGCTTCTATACAAGCTAGTTCAAGAATTGTCAATGTTGTCATTATAGGCTTCTTTGCTTGCATCTCTTGAGAATGATTTTGTGTATGGCGTGTAGTTTCTATAGTATTATATTATTGATTTAACTCATAACTCATATGATGCTCAACCGGTCAAGGTTAAATGGCATCCGAGAATCGGACATTCAGTGCAAAGTGGAGTGCAAAGTGGACCGAGTCTGAACCAACATATTAGTAAATTTGTTGGTGGATGAGGTTAAAAGGGAAATCGCACCTCTTCTACTTACAACAAAGCGGGGTGGAAGAATATACGGAGGCCAATTCATCAAAGCAGACGGGATTCCAATATAGCATGGTACAATCGAAGAACAAGGTAAACAAACTAAGAAAAACAGTATGGCGCTTTAAGAAACTTATTTCTCAATCCGGATTTGGTTGGGATAATGTGAAGAAAACGATTCATTTAATTTCCATCCAAGTATATGGGAATCTCACATCAAGGTATCTTTTTAACTTTTTGGTCATTTTGATATCATTATAGATGTAAATTTAAAATGTATGATTATGTTGCTGAAATGTCATTATTGTGAAAATTGTAGGATAATGTCGATTGGGCAAAATTCAAGAAGCATGGATTTCCTCAGTATCCCAAGCTATGTATTGTATTTGATGGTACATACGCTAGTGGGGATTGCACCAATGTTGAAGATTTGACGATGTCGGAGGAAAATGACAATGGTGGTGGTAATGCAGATGGTGACAATGGTGGTGGCAATACGGATGACTTCGTGAATATCACATTGATGAGAGTCTTTACATCCGATTGCTCCAACTAAGAGGAGAAGGAGTAACCAATCTGAGAGGATTAGTAACCAATCTGCTATTGCTGACACTTGCAAAGCCATACAGGATTATTTTAAAGCTAGGGCAAGTCAATTTGTTAGTGGCTCTGCAACCTCAGTGGTTACACCACCACCTGTAGACCCTTTCTCCATATCTGCCATGATGGATGTCCTACTTAGTATGGATGGGCTAGAACAAGATCTTTATAATAAAGCAGTGGAACGAGCATGCGATAGTGCCCCATGGAGGGAGGCTTTCATTAAATCCTCACCTGAAAGGAGAATTGGACTTCTTCAATGAAAGGGTCCATGTAGAGATCTATAAGATACTCTTCTTTTTGCTAGCTCTTATTGTAAGAACTTTACTTAAAACTTTTCTTCCAAGTATGTACATATGGCCATGTTCACAATGTTTTCTTCACTCACCATGAACAAAATTAAATTGGTGAGTATTCCCTGAGGATTATATCATCCCACCTGCCTCTCATTTTGTGGATCATTGCTAATGGCCATGATAATATCATTTTCATGGTCTTTCCTAATCACACTATTTTATTTATCTAAACAAGCACCTAGATTTTTTCCCCTTAAAAATAGGAACTTTCGATTATAGGTGAGGACCTTATGGTTATAGACAGAATACTAGGGATCTATTTGTCTTGCATCTGTCACAAGTTGTGCATCTTTTCGGTGAGATTGCAAGATTGCACTAAACGTGGCCCAGTTTAAAAAGGTTATGCACCTTGTTATTGTCTTAAATTGTGTTGTTACATCAATAAATAAATAAAAAGTTTGTACTAATTAGGGAAATTGATACAACTAATCCGTGAAACTTTTACTCGATGTGTAATGTATTTTCTGAATTTTAAATTTGTTCAATGTGGATTATGAATTTTTGCGCTATATGCAATGTTGTCTTTAAATGTTTATTTTGTTTAAGGTGATATATGAAAATATTCAATGTAATTACTGAAGTTGAATTAATAAAAGATAACATTATATGTTTTTATACAATTAATGAAGCAATCGAACATTAATAAAAAAATTAGAAATAATATTGAATAAATTAAAAGTTTCATGGACGACATTTTATATAAAGCAAAAATTCAGTTATCATATTGAATAAATTAGATTGACTATATTGCATATTGAATCAAAATTTTAAGAGCTCATGTAATTATCCCTATTAATCAATTTGGCCCCAAAGATAATAGGCCTGGTTTCAGAGCCCGCCAAAGGCATTTGCATGGCCGGGTTAATCTCCCAAATGCACTCGTGTACAGAAGCGAACGAGCTCTCATCCCTTTCAGGATCGACGCCGTTCGCAGAGAGCCATCGATTTCAGCATCCATGGAGACTCTGCTTTCGAGCTTCGGCTGCCGTAAGAACTCAGGTCGATTTCAGGTCCTCGAGCTAAAATCACGCTCCTCGGATGCTCTACTTCCGATCCCCAGTCTGCAAAGTTCACTCAGTTTTTTTGAAAAAATTCCAGCTCGGATTCCCGTTAGCTTTATGCTCTGTCGAGTTTTATGTCACCGCTTAATGCTTCTGCGCGTTTCGACGTTAGTCCTGGAGGCAATGCTTTTGAAGCTGGTTATTTAGGTGATGGCAAGCTTTCTTTCGACGCCCAAGGGGGCCTGGGGAACGAAAGTGTCCTAGGACAACGCGTCACTATCAATTCTATCCATTTGTCTTTGTACGTTAGATTATGTTCATCAAAGCCGTGGGCAAGAGACATAGTTCTGATGTTATGTTTCTCATGTGCTACGTTGTTGAGCTTGCTGTCATAGTCCCCATGTTTCAGCTGTCAAGATGTATCTTAGAGGAACTTCATTGTTGAGTCTGTTGATGAATACTATCAGGTTAAATTCTGTGAGATTTTGTGGGATTATTACCAACTGTTTTAAAAGTTAAGCTGTTGGATGAAGGTATATTTTAATTTTTAGATAATCTATCAATCTCCTCACACGTAGGCTGGACTTTTTGACCTAAGCCTATAGCATGAAAATATGTAATTTTTTTTTCTGTATATGAAAATATATGATTGGGGAGGCACATTAACGTGGTTTAATATTTATATTGTATCAACTTCTACACTCTTCACTGTTCAGAGATTGGCTATATATACGTAGTTTTAATTTTCTGATTTCCCAAGAACTCTTCACTTCAGAATTGATTTTTATAGAAGTTTGCTTGTCATTTTGTCTACATGATTTGGAAAGAATGGATGGCGTTCACGAGGATGAGATTGCAAGAACGCTGCCTTAGATGAGACAAAATTTGACTGGATAAGAAGAGGATTGAGAAGAATCTAGAAGAAAACTTGTTGAATAGCCACATAACTGGTTAAATCACAAGAGCACGAGGAATCTTAGGATCAAACGGCCGGAAGAAGGCAAGTCTATTTCCCCACATCATACCTTTTTTTTTTTTGGAAGGGACAACTAATAAGTCCATATCTGTTAAGGTCTTTAGATTTCTTATTGTTGTGTATAATCAATGTCCTATGCAAGTTATCTGTTAGCAGAACTTAGCTGAACTACTTCATTGATAAAAAGTTTTTAGTCTCTTTTTTTCAATTGACTCCACTTCATTGCTTCATTGAGGAGATCTTGCGATTTGTAGACACCACCCAGCTGCTCTGCTTCACCGTGATGTATTCTATCCAATCAAGGTCAGCTGCTGCTCACGATTCACTGTTGCTTCTCTTGGTCAGTCATTGCTTGACATTGTCTGAAATGTAACTTCTAATGTTCTCTCATCATGATCGACCCTAATTCATTTTCCAGCATGATAAGTTACAAATATCAAGAAATTCAAAACCACCTGAGAAGGAAATCCTCTCTTTCTTCACACTAACTTTGAACTCTTCAGTTCATTACTGGGGAACTTTCTGTTGGCCATTCTTTGAGCTGTAATAAGGGGTAAATGAGCTTCACCTGTAAGATAAAGGGATTGAAGAAGGAAGAAGGTAAGGACGCAAACTACGTCCTCTACCTACACTTGGCCAAAAGAAGGTTTATGGAAATGTGGAGTCGTAATTGATCCTAGGCAGCCCTGCCTTGTGAAAGGTAGCTACACTGCATGCAGAAGTCTTCAGTCTTGAAGAATATAAGATCGAGTGCAGATTAGTCACGTTTATGGCCAATCCTATAATGAACTTGGCTTTCATTCCAAGTTCAATACTCCGTCATCATAATTCCTGTGAAGAAGTTCCTCATTCACTGATCTTATATAGTGTTTTACTGGTAACACCCACACTCTGATTTTCCTGTGCTGTTTGCATATTGATAAATTTATGCAATAGAATGAGCTAAGAGCATCATCAGTTCAAATATTGAAAGGAGATAGGAACACTGGACTGAACCATGAATAACTTTTCTAATTAGGAAATAAACAGATTAATGCAATCACTGAAGAATGAGAGACACTTTTTCTATGATTGTCATCCTATTAGTATGTTCATGTGTGTTAAGGGACCGAACTTGTGGCTTGGTTAACATTGCCAGAAGTTCAGTGCTAGACTTCAGTCCTCATTTCTGAGTTCTTGGTAATTCCGACTTCCTTTTAAGAAAAAATTGTTTCTGAACCCATAACCCCACCCACTACGCGGAAAGCTTATCTGATGAGAAGTAGCTGATCAGTACCTGGCACAACATGATGCAGAGCAGAAGAGTTTGGCACAATTGTCACCTCACAGAAATATCTTGACTTCTTGGACAACACAACAAGAATTGCTCATTCTTAGATGCAGTTGGTGATAGCATTTGTCGCCAAATATGGACATCAGTGAGATGTCAACGAATGTCTTTCTTTTTCAAGTACTGAAATCAAATCAATCAAGCATCAATCTGAAGTATGGAAGATGAATCAGGGCACGTAAGCATCTTGACTTTTTCTTATTATTTGTTTTGTCTGTCTTTCTCTTCGGCAATGACCGGTTAGTTCAATCGTAGGTATTTTCCTATAATGGTGCACTAGTGATTTGTTTTGTGAAATGAACCCACAGGATCAAGGTCTTAATGCCATATTGGGAGGATTGGATGCATAGTTAAATGTGGCTTGTCAATGAATTTAACCATTGTTTCAATTAATCATATATTTTGTTTGGAAAAATATGATTAATTGAAATAATGGTTAAACTCATTGACAAGCCCTATTTAATCTTATTTCACTGCTAAACAATTTGCTCCTTGCAATTTGTTTCAAAGTTGGATTGTCAACTTCATTAACTGTATGCAAATTTGCCAATTTCAAACTATCAAGATGGAACAGGTGACCTTATGACTTGTGTACTCTTGTGCAGAAAAGCCATAACTGACTTTGAAACAGAAGATGAGCTAGTTACTTCTGCATTCATGTGTAGAAAAGCTATATCTGATTTTCAAAAGAATATTATCAGGCTCATAAACCTAGGCCTTTTACCCTAATCTTTAGAATAATGTTGTATTAATCATTATTTGGGAACTTTGGAGTTTCCAGATGGGATTAGCAGAATTCTTCATCTTGAAATGATTAATCCGTTGCCTTCCTTAGTACCATTTCCTATACTTACTCATAAAGTTCAGCTGAAAATGATATTCTTGCCATAAAATTTAGTCCCTGGAGAATGAGAAGGTCAGGCTCTTAGTCGCTTGTGACTCTCTTTTGTTCTAATTTCACTCTTCTCAAATTGAAGAAACTACTGGATTTCTCAACAATTAAAACTTGGTTCATTCTGCTTTGTCCAAGTTTCTATGAACTCATGGCAGGGACACAGAGATTGAATTTTTCCCTTACATATGGTATTTTACTCCCGTCCTTTGAGACCTTAACTAGATTTGCTGGTGTTTATAATGAAATAATCTAATAATTTGAGTCACTGATCCCTCGGCTACTCTGTGTCTTGCTGTTTTCGTGCTTGTAAGTAGGCATAGGTCTGAGAGAAATTAGACTTATGATTCTTAATTTACTCATTTCTCATTAAAGACGACTGCTTTATGGACCAGTGACTTGGTCCACATTGTGTGATCCAAGACCTTGCTGTCATTAAGATATTGACCAAAAGTTTTGCATGCATAACACATGCAACTGTGCTTTCTTCCTTCCCCTTACTATCTGGTAAATCTCATCTTGGACAGCTCACATCAATTTATGATTTCTCTGATCAGTTCACAGAAATCAAAATGACCATCTGAAAGTGGAAGTGACCTTAGGAGCAAAATTCATTAAGGGAAATGTGAATTACAATTTCACTACTTATTTACAGCCAGTATATGTTTGACATAATTATTTGAGAACTGCTTTAAATATATCATATCTAGAGTATAAGTTGAAAAGGGTGATAATTGTTGTTCTTATGTTTCTACAAAAGGGTGAGGTTAAAAGCAACTCACCCTTCTCTGCTCTGAAGATACAGAATGGCATGTGTTTCTTGACTGTTGAAACCAGAGGAAGAAAGAAAGAAAAAAGTACCAGTAAAATGATATGAATATAATGATCTACTTAAAGTGATTACAGAATCCCTGAAATAATTGCACCTGAGGAAAAAAGAAGTGAAGTAATTTTTTGCACAAGTCTACTAGTTCCTTGTCCTCAAGTTCATCCCCGCAAGTACTTCATTATCTTATTGTAGAAAATTTACAATTGGTTGAAACTATAGAATTATAATGTAGCCAGAAGCTTAATGATTTTCAAGAAATGAAGTAGACTTAGAATCTTCTCATAAATCACTTGTATGCTTCAGGCTCTACACAAAAGGCTGTCCTGGAAATTTTCTGATTCTCGATCCTGTTTTCTCTAACAGACAGACATTGGTTTCTCCTAAGTCCTTAGAATAATTGATGTGGGCAATGATATATTCCCTAGATAGCCAGATACCAAATTTGGATTCTGACTATAACGTAAGAGATCTTCTGCATCTACCAACAAATTGCCCGCGTTCTTTTGCTAATCTATTTCATTTCCCTCCTCAAACATGCTAGCAGGAGCTGTTTACTTGCAATCATCACATTACCATTCTATTGGGTAACATACGTAGTGAGCTTACATGGCACATATATCCACTTCCAGTTTCACAATACAATTTTAATAATCACAGAAATATATATCACATGCAAATGTAGAACTGCTAATATTGTTTCTGCATGCTTTGTCTACAACTTATGCTGTACACCCTGAATTTGCCCCTAAATGACCACCTTCAGGAAAGTCATGCCCTCCTGCCCATTATGTGCTTCATTCTTGCAAGTGTCTAATATATGCCAAATCATTAAGTTCCTGGAAGTCAATCATGGAATTTGGTGGAATCATGTTGAAGATGTTCTCCTGATACTGGATGTGGCTGTACCCATTTGCATCATCACCAGCTCCAGCGTTGCCAATCAAATCCTTGTTGCGTCCATTTTTGTTTTGCTTCCTGCTGTCCTTAGTGCAAATGTTATGCTCATTCTACTCAAAAGCTTTCCTTTTTAATGTGTTGACACAATTGCTTGTTGGATACACAGTACTTGGAGAATCTATATTATCAGAACTTTCATAATAAACTGAGTTTATATTGTTACCATTCCTACTGCCTTCAACACTTATATTAGAGATGGCTTCCATGGCGGGTGGAGCTTTCCCAGCCAGCAGGTATGCTATAAGTTGGCAATCTTTGAACAGATGATCCATGCTCATATGAGGATTGAAGTATGTGCATGTAGGTTGTGCTGCCTCGGTCTGTAGTGAGTACCTCGGTGCTTCAGGTGATTGTCTATCTTGGTTTTGAACATTCTTTTTAGGTACCTTTGTTTTTTGTCGCACTCTGCATAGCACCCAATCATCCAGCTGCACCAACAAAAGGCAATATTTGTTTCACTCTTCTAATGATACGTGATAGAAAATATAGTTGAACATTAACTTCTTTGTTGGCCGAGCCATAGAGTAGCATGATATCTTGTAGGAATATAGTTTGTAAACACTTATATATATATATATATATATAGAGAGAGAGAGAGAGAGAGAGAGAGAGAGAGAGAGAGAGAGAGATTGTGTTGTCATAGGTGCGATATACCCACTTACTCTCATGGACCCTTTTAACCTTGATGGCCTGATTACTGTGTCGAGCAACCTGTATTCATTCATGATCAATCTGTCTTGGCCGACTTGGTTGGGCGACCAGTATAGAAGACAAGAGCTTTCTTGACTCCTATGCTCCTTGGATTCCCCAGAAGCAAGTATTGGCTTGTCGGTTCCTGTTGCTTTCCAATAACCGGAAGCTGCTGCCCTGTTTGGTCTTCCACCATTTGGATATTTTTCTATCTCTTGGACTGAAGAAATACCACTCATCTTCCCCAAATAAAGCCTTCTCTGCTGGGACAAAAAAGAAAACCAAAGCCATGAAACAAGGAAAACGGGATCTGCAGTCTTAAGCTCGAGGAGTAAAATGAAACGAAAGTACACAAGAAAATGGTGTAGAACAGACTGGGTAGCTCCATGGATTATACTTGTACAGGTCTATATCGGCAATCACTGGTGCTGGAAGCGGAAGTGAAGTGACCTTGCTCTGCAGGTAATGAATTATGAGTTCTTCATCTGATGGGTGGAACCTAAAACCTGGAGGAAATTGAAAGGTCGAACTGGATTCTTCTCCATTTGCAGGTGGTCTTTTTTCTGTCTTAGAAGAGTATGGAGAGAATAATGGAATCAGGAAACTCTGATAATATCAACCAATTTAGGAGTACCTTATGAGAGCACAGTGCCAGTGTTATATGGCAGAAATTCATGCAGATGTGGACGTGATTTAAGATAATAGACAGGAAAGAGCCAAATCAATTAGAGAGTGACCCATTTTGTTCTACTTGTTGGAGCTGACCTTAGTCTGCAAACCTCTTGGAAGTGTCAATAACTGCATCATGCATGAGGAAACCATTTGTTAATGTATATTTATGAGATCAACTTCAGGTTTATCCCTATTTTCCTATTTTCTTTTTCCCTTTTTTACTTGGTCAGGGCTCAGAGTTTTGTCGTTCTGGTAGCTTAGCCATAATATGGAGGGGGCTCTGAGCCTTCACCTTGTCATCATCCCAATTCTCACCATAGATTGGAAGACAAAAGATGCAATCAAGGGAATTACTTTATCAATATATTGAAGATAAAGTATGCAATTACTTGTTCACGTACCTCCATTTCATGGTTTATGGCTTGTTATTCTGACAATTTGGTTCAATCGCCTCAGCTGGTCATCATAGTTGAGAAGGGCATAATGATACAGTTTTCTCCAAATGCAAAATCACATTTGCTTTTTAACAGGTAAGGCCTGAGAGTAGCCCAAGCAATGGAAGTAGGCACTTGTTATGTTAAGCTATTGTACATACCAAGTAACTAATAATTTTAGTGTACAGGTTCAGAAACAAAACTCCACTAATTCGATGGTTGTAAGTTGAAAGAAACTACTACATAAACAATTCGAGCTTGAAGTTGTTAGCTATTAGTATCAAATTACCAAGATGAAGAACCTATCCCAGATGTTTGACATATATTGATTATTGATCAACGTATTTGAAAGCTCTCCATGCATCACATGCCTTATTTCCATTGAGAAAAGCAGAAAACAACGAGATCTATACGCATTGCTGGTGTGAACAGGTGAAGACATTGGCGATTTCTTAATTACATTGAATTGTTTGTCCTAATAAATGCATGAGAGATTCTCCTAAAATGTTATCAATTATTTTAAACCTGGATAGACGTCTAGATTATGACATGAAAAGTAAAAGATTCAAGCCATCCCTTTTGGTTTGGATATGATCAATGTATTTTGCAAGTAGGAGCTTCACGCCGAAACTCTGTAGAGATGCTTTTTTTGGCTATATTCATCCTAGGACATTGTTCTCACCGAGGCAAGATATGGGGAGAATGCCACGCCGCTGGTTCATGAACATAGTAACAACGAACAAACTTGACAGCAGATCCTTGGCTGCATAGGTTACTTTCCTTATTTGGAGTCTTGTAAGAATGACTTGTGTGTCTTTTCCTCTGGCTTTTGTTCTGGACATATCTAAATGTGCATGGAGTTCATTGGTGTATGTTAACATGTCATTACAGTACCTCCGTATCCTTAGTCTCTGGAAAGAATGAGAAATGTGAGCTGCGTTGGCGATTCCTGTTATTGACCATCTCAACTTAATTCTTTCTTTTGTTTGCAGGCTAGGTTTCTTCCGACCAACCTCATTGGTTAGCAATGGGAAACTGAAGCTCAATGAGAAGTGAGAACATTTGCAGGTTCGGCCTTGATAACTCAGTAGAATCAAACAAATCAACCTTGAAGTAAGATGGAATATGGTTAAGGAAGAGGAACAAACTATTACCACTCGGTCCATCACGCATAGGATCCCTCACACAAAAAAAGTTGTGATAACACGACCAATGGACCGGGAAATGTTTGTAACCTGGATAAACTACATAATGTGATTTTATTGAGATGAGAAACCGTATCACGAGTCGGACCGATGACATGGTATAATGATCACAGGATCCAGAATACGCTATTCTTTTCTCCAGGTGCAGAAAGCGACTTTGGCATATTTTAGATAGAAACTAGAGATCTTTAGCTTGGAGGCGTTTGGAAGAAAGTTCCTCGTGCAAGTTCCCCTAAATAAAAACAAAAAGTGGACGATGGTACCCAGGTCCCATGTCTTCCTTATTGGAGATAACAGGATACGATCCAAAAAAGAAAATTCAAAAATTGACACATTCGCGTTTTGAACCTTGTTAAAATCGAGGGAACCTTGTTTTCTTCCTGAAGAAATAAATTTTCGAGGGTTCACCACCTAAAACAAGGTTAATGGATTACTAAGTCTTTAAGCTTAGCTCGGACTCTCCTAAGCCCATACCAATTCGCGACTTAGGTTTGAATTTCTGAACATGCAAATTGATTTTATTTAGGAGTCGCCACTAATCAGTTTATGGTAGGTCGATTAGACACCTAAGTAAAATAATGGGAGAATTACTTTTTGTGTGGGCTCATACGAACCAGAGATTTATGAGTTCGGGGACTTGGTTACACTGGCTATCCTAGTGCCCTTTCGGTACCTTTTTATTTCATTTTTAAAAAATGTTTGGCAATTGAATTGATTTTAATTTAACTTCCTAACATGTGAAGTGATCATACATGTGCACATACCACCAATTTAACACTCAAGAAAGCAATTAAATATTGCAAAACATACCTAGGAGCAACAAAAGCATCTGCATTGTTAAATCAGAATTCACATTAGCAGCCCTAGATATGATTTCTAATTAACACGCAATTTCAATTTTTGTTTTCACTTTATTTAATGAAAATCATGACTTATGCAATGCATGTTAATAATCTAATATGACATGGCAGCATGACCTAAACTATATGACATGAAGAAATGCAATAATTAAATGCAATCTAAATGACCTAATTCTAATGACATGCAATGCGATGCAATGACATACAAAATTATTTAAACTGAGATGACATGCCGCATATAATTTAGCACGCGAGTTATATATCATGCAACATTTATTAAATGATTTAGTCTAATGACGAGAAAGTTCTAATTAAATGAACCTAATAAAAACTAAATGACGTGCATTTGATATTTCTATTTAAAAATGCGAAAATAATCTAGCTAGATTAAAATTCAATCTAATTTAAACTAAGGATTAAGTCACATTAAAATCTAATTTAAACTAAGATATTATCTTAATCTAACATGTAATTGATCTAATATGCAATGACGTGCGGAGCAAGCCCTAATTCTACATGACATATGCATGAGATTTTTTATCTTTTATTTTTTATTTAAAATTCAAAATTTAAAATTGCCACGTAATTAAACATGCAACTAAAATCCTAAATTAATGCATTTTTTTATATTTTTCGAACTAAAATCCTTATCCTAGCTATGCAAGATAACAAGAAATATTCTAAAACAAACTGAATCCTAATTCAAATATTTTTTTAGATTTTTTTTTTAGTGATTCCCTAAAACAAGTCATTATCAACTAAGCAGTAAATCTAAACAATCAAGATATGCAATCAAATAAATGATCAAAATAATCGAAAAAATAACCTGTTATCTCACAGGTCAAATTCACGATTATCCTAACCCTAATTATCACAACAAATAGTTCAAAATAACTAAAAATATTATCCGAATTCTTACGGATCAAATTAATAATTATATTGATTCAACACTTAAAATACTATCGACAAATCCCAGAAATTATTATAATAAAAAAATGATCCGAGATCTTACGGATCAAATTAATAATTACAATAATTTAGGAATATCATGTGGATAATGCCTACAAAATCCATAAAATAAAGATCACCCCAAAACATAAAAGAAATAAATAAAACAAATAGAAAAATAGAAATAAAACTACCTAATTTATTTTCCTTTTTCTTCCTTTTGTTTTTTTTCCTTTTCCTGCTTTCTTCACCTACGGTCGAGCGGCTTCGGTGGGTCACCGGAGGTTGGGTCTTCGGCGTTCAGAGCTCCGGCGAAGACTGGCGGAAGCCTCCGAGTGTGGGTGTCGCGATGGAAGGCAGGCCCAACTGGTCACGGGTCAGGCGAGACAGGAGCGGCACGGGCGAAGGAGACAGCTGGCGTCGGAGTTTTGGCGCGGACTGGGCGGCAGCAGCAACAGGGAGGCGCGGCGTCGATGACCGGCGAACAGCGGGGTTGCGGGTCGCAGCGATGTTGTCCCACGGGTGCGTAGTGGCTCGGCGTTTAGTTTCGGCGTCGTGGGTCAGCAAATCAGAGCAACAACGGCGACTGGGCAGAGGTGCTGGTATGGTGGCGTAGGCTGAGTGGAGGCAGACCACTGTGCTGCCGGGCGCAAGTTGCAGGTTGTGGGCTTCGGGTTCCAGGCGGCGTCGGCTGAGTGGAGGCGGTGTGCACGGACGGACGCTCCAAAAGAGGGTGAGCGGCGAGGCGCGGTAGTGTCGAGCAGAGAGGGCGTCGGATCAATGGCGTCGTGACTGGAACAGCAACGTGGGCAGCAAGTTGGGAAGACGATGAACAGTAGGGGTCAAATCACCCCTTTACTTTTCTCCTCTCTCTCTCTCTCTCTCTCACGTCACTCTCCCTCTTCCTTCGCTTTTCTGCAGAAGCTTTTTGCTTTTTTCCCTTCTTTCCTTTTAACCTCCACGGATGGCTTCTCTCCCCTTTCACTTTTTCTGAATTTTTTTTTTTAAAAAGAAGCTCCCCTCTTTCTCTCTCATACACGATTGCTTTTATAGGTAAAAATAGGTAATCTTCTTAGAATATTTTATCTCGTTTTTCAATATGCACGAAGATAATCTATAACCTCCCGATCACCCAAATCCTTATCTCAAAAATATTATCCCCCGATTTCATCATCTATTGATAAAAAATAAGATTACAATGCGATTTTTTTTAATTTTCAAAAACCATAATATCGCATTAAATCTTAATTTTTCGCAAGATAATCAATTAAAAATAACGACGGGCTTGGGTTAATTTTATCCTTTCATGGGCCTAGCCCGGCCTACCGAACTAGAGCTCATAAACATAAAATTTGAACCCATCCACCACCGGTCCTAAAAATAAATAAATAAATGCAAAACATGTAAATTAAAAATAAATGCACCTAAAAAATTATATGTTATGCGATTGAATTATAATTATTATTTTTTTAAGGGGTTAAAAATTAATCCCTAATTTTTATGCAATAAATGACTAAATGGGTTGTCCAAAATTTAGGTGTCAACAAGTTTTTATTGAGAATTTTGCAAATTAAATATAGGTAAAATTTCAAAAATTATATTTTAATCTCCTTGAAGAGAGTTACACATAATAGGCAAAATTTTATCCATCCATAGAGTGACAATTAGGTATTTAAATCCTTTTTTCAGAAAATACGAAAATAAGACAAGAAAATGTAAGTAAATCTAAACAAATGTAGCTAATTTATCTCCAATCACGTTGGATGATGTAGCAGGAACTTAAATCACCTATACACTCTACAAGTAGTAAACCTATAATAATGTCTAACAAAAAGTCTCTTTTGAGACAAATTTAACCGTCTTTTCGAAATAGCAACTCATCTTATCTTAATGACAAGATACCAAGTGACATTATAAGTGATCAGCATTTACATGCTCCATCTGGTCCTTTGTTGGCATTTGGTGCATTACCTAATTTTCCCTCTTGATGTCATAAATCTTGATAGGCTTCAGTATTTTCCATAAAAAAAAAAAAAAAAAAAAAAAAATTGCTTGTGAGAATAGAAGTTTATGTCATATATATCTTTCCAGACATGGTTTCTTTTACTAAATTAGATCAAATTTCTAGCAGCAAGAGAAATATTAGAGGATATGTTATAGTAGCTTGATTCGTCAGATTCTTTAGTAATTTCTTTTTGCCAACTTTTTTCACGTTTTACTTGTTTTTAATTGGTTAGTTTTTTCATGTATACTATTTTTCATATTGCAAGGAAAAAATTGCTAAGAATTAGAGTATAAGTCGAGTTGGGCAGGGGTTACGTCCATGTTAGATCAGATATGAGTTGCTTAATGATATTACATATTAATGGGTCAATATGGATTAAATAATTCAACTTACATCAAACTCATTTTGGACCAATCTAAATCCGACTTGACCCACTCGTTTGACGGATCTAGTTATGCTATGGCTCTTCTTCATAAATGGGGCAACTCTTTGATGTTACATCCTTCCGTTAGATGGAAATACTACTAATCCTTTCTTTTATTAAGGCTCCCATGCCTTTTAAACCGGTGAGGTCACGCCTTGAGAGGAGCATCTAATATGAATAGCAGACAAAGAAGCTTTAACCTCTTTTTCTCTCATTCGGCACCCCAAACATTCCAATCGCTAATCCACATGAAAAAATTCAGTTTGAAACCTTATACCTCGATGCATTAAAGCCCGAGATTCATGAGATGCTATAGAAGGTACTTTACCGGTAAAAAAATCTCCATCCACAATACATGTAGCAACTACAACACTAGATGTAATCGGTCTCAGATTATTATAATGCGACTAGTATTGGATTCACATGTGTCAGGTGCATGCCGCTCTACCTCCCCATTAATCAAATCAGTTGCATCAAAACGATTTTGCATCCTTTACATTTAAAATCATTGCTTCTTATTTACCAGTTAAAACCCAATACTTCATACGTTGAATTTATTGTCAAACGTAAAAATTACACTCAGAAATAAGTTGGCACTGTTATTTCATTTTCACATTTTTGTTTTTCTTTGAATATACCTCTACCACCATTTTAATTCCCAACCATCCTAACTCACAACATCTTAATCCTCAGCAGCTTTCCTCCCTTCCCTATGTTCGTAGCCGCCACAAGCCCTGTTGCGTGCCCAGCCAAAGGAACTCACGGCTCCCTCCACCACTATGTTAGTGCCGTCACTAACTTCCGGCCCCTCCTCTACCTCTCAGCAACGCGAAAACTCGGCGAAACCCAACCCATGAAACCTTATAATCAAGACAAGAGGTCTTGAAGGACCTGGAGTCCAAGTTAGACGACCTCAATCGGGGTTGTGGGTGTGAGAGAGACGAGGAGGAGGAGGAGATGACGGGGAAGGGGGGTAACGACGACCATCGTCATCGGCACGGATTGCAGCCCTCATGGGAAAAGATATAGGAAGGAGTGATGACTTTGCCTCCCCTAAAAGTACCATTTGAGTGAAGGTCGAAGAGGGTTTTTGGTAATTAGAAAATAACATGTTCATTGAACGGCAATTTTTATTTTTATTTCGTTTTTGGCTAAAAGAAGCAATTGGCATATCAAAATCATATTCAGTTAATAAAACCCCGACTGCGTATCTTCTGAATTTGACAACTTGATTTAATAAGAAAAAAAAAACAAAGATTGTAACATGTCGGCCCAAAAAAAAAAAAATTTGAAATGATCGGGATGCTCCTCTTGTTTCCTTTTTTTTTTTTTTTTTCCTTTTTAAATTTTCGCTTTGTGAGGGGGTAAAATAAAGAAAATGAATTTTGCTAGAAACTTTATTAAATCGGTCTCACAACGTACATTCATTCTCATGTAAAGACAGAAGCCCATCTTCAACTAAGTTTTAGTCTGGACGTCTGCGTGGGAGACTGACTTTGACATTGACCAGCAAAGGATTCAAGGAATTGATCAACCGTGTCTTGGCTCTGTACAATCAACCAATAAGGCTAATCTTTTTTACCAGATCCACTAGTTAGGTCCTTCTTCTACGGCAGTGCCTCACCGGGCCCATTGCCATGTGAAGGTAAAACCATCCCTTTCCTTCACTTGTTCCTTAATGCACCCTAAATGAAAACGCCCATTCATCCTCTAATTCTTAGTATTTTATATCGCAGATAATGACATAAATAATTCATAAATTTTGACCAAATTTGTAATATAGTCCCTGAACTTTTAATTTGTTCACTTTAGTTCCCGAACTTTTCACGCAAGTTAAATATAGTCATTGAATTATATGAAAATGTTCAATATAGTCTTTCCATTAATTCAAGATCAAGAGTAACATTGAACATTTTCATATAACTTAAAGACTAAATTGAACATGTTTCAAAAGTTTATAGATTAAATTACGTATTTGGCTAAAATTCGTTAACCATATTGAACAAATTAAAAGTTCAAAAATCACATTGAATATTGAGTTAAATTTCGGAGATCAATTTGTATTATTCTCTCATTTGCCATCCTTGACTTTGAGACCATGTTAATCTATCTATTCAGCTTTCAGGGGGGAGGAAGTGGGTCATAAGCATAACGTGCCATGAGAAAGTTTACTGTTCACTTGCTTCAAGCCAGTCAAATTCGAAGAGAAATTTTGAAAACATTTAGAAATCAGGCGACCACTGGACTGATTAGGGTACATGCCCACGTACACCTAGAAAATTCTACCCCCTATCCCACGTCTCTCTCTTTTCTTCTTCTCTATACGGTCGTTTCCTTCCTTCACCCCTTAGCCTCCATTCTTGATCTGCAACTTGAGACCATGGCCACCACCCCACACACAATCTCTCTCTTTCCCCCACCAAAAGAACGAAGAAGAAGAAACTGAGCGGGAGTAAAGGAAAAACAGAGGGGGAGGAAGAAAAAAATGATGTTTTTCCATGTGGCGCGATTAGGTCTATAGAGGAATAATAAGGAACACCACTCGGCGAACGAAGTCCGGAAAGCAGCAGCCGAACAAGGCTGCCGCGCCAGCAGCTAATTTGTGCCATTGTAAAAATAAGAGCGTGCAGTAGGCGATACTTACACCGACTAGTACCAGAATGACTCACGGAGCCTGCAGATTTTAGATCTGCACATTATCTCGGTTTACCATGAGGTAAGGAAGAAAATCAGGAAACTAAACCAGGAGTCTCATCGCCCACCTGAGAGAAGCGATTCTGCAACAGAAGATGAGTACGCCAAATTGTCGAAACCTTCACGATGACCAACTGTTGACCCGGCAGACGAAATGCCGATGGACGATGATTCAGGCATCGGAAGATCGCCCTCCAAGTACTGCAATACTTGACGCATGCTTGGCCTCATCAACGGATTGGCGTGGGAACACATCAACCCGACTTTCAGCACCAACTCCATCTCTTCTTCCACAAACTCCAACCCCAATTTCGGATCTCTTGCCTCGAGAATTGCACCTCTGTCCCAGCAAGAAAATACCCAGTCCACTAAGATCACGTCCTCCGTGTGCCCATGCTTTATCGGCCTTCTCCCGCAGGCGACCTCGAGCAAAAACACTCCGAATGCAAACACGTCGGTGCTCGTAGTGGCCTTGCCAGTACGCACGTGCTCGGGGGCCAGATAACCGAACGTTCCCACGACATGAGTCGTTTGAGGGTCGCTTCCATGGTCGTATAGTCTCGCAAGCCCAAAATCTCCGAGTCTTCCATTAAATTCACCGTCTAGCAAGATGTTACTCGCCTTTATATCCCTGTGGATCACCACTTGCTCCCACCCTTCATGCAGATAAAGCAGCCCAGATGCCACTCCTTTGATCACCCTTAATCTTTGCATCCAATTGAGGGTGACATTTGGTTGGTTATAGAGGTACTTGTCGAGGCTCCCATTGGGCATGTAGTCGTAAACCAAGAGCAACTTCCTTTTCCTGCGGCAGTAACCGAGCAGCGCCACTAGGTTGCGGTGACGGAGCCTACCGATGCTGATGATCTCCGCTACAAATTCTCTTATGCCTTGTCTCGATTCATGGGATACCATCTTCACCGCAATCTCTATATTCGATGTGGGTAAGATTCCTCTATAGACCTGGCCAAACCCCCCGACCCCTAATAACTCTTGGTTCTGGAATCCTTTTGTAGCAATGTAAAGATCTTTGTACTTGAACCGGTGCGGGCCGTAGTCCCTCTCCCAATCTTCAAGGACCTCGGCCAATTTCCTTTTCCTTCTTATCACGTAAATTGCGCCCAAGATCAGCACCGATACAATGAAAAGAACCATCAGTGGTAACCCGATAGTCAGTACTTTCGATGTCTCCTTACCGATCTGAGGAAGCTTAGGAAGTCGGGACAGGTCAAGTGCCTGAGCCTCTCCATTCACACTGAAGCTCCAACCCAGAACATAGTAAGAAGCTACGAGCGAACCAGCCGATGCTGAGAAGCCCACATACATGTTCTCGTTGATGATTGGTGAGAGATCCCATGGAAGAGACAGAAGGGGAGTCTTCGGTTTTTGCACATGGATTGGAGCCAGTGTGACATTGATCAGTTTGTCCGCACCATCATAGTCCACCCAAACTTGCATTTGTTGACCGCTGATTAGGGACAAGTTGTTGAACTCCCCATTATCTTGATAATACCCCGCCGAAGCTGCCTTTTCTGACTTCAGCCCGTTCAAGTCGATCCCGATGTGATTATCGTTAATGTCCTCAAACTGGGGGCTTTGGATCGTGTCGAGTTCTACCCCGAACACATGATTGCTAGACTTGCCATTGTTGGTCTCATTGAACATGCCGAGATATCGGCCCGCCAGGGACTCGGGGAGGCCTCTCTGGGGTGCGACAACAAAGGCAAAGCCGTTGACTCTCACACTCGCATCCGGAGGTCGAATCGCGAAGACGAACGTGGTGGAGAAGGATTTGACGGTGCCGTTCGGCAAGTTCTTGAACTGGACCGGGTCGGGATGGAAGGCCTGGCCCTCCTGCGCCTGACTGGTGTCGTTGTTCAGCTTCAGGAGGCCATTGGAGGTGATCCCGGCGATCCCGTCGAGGCTCAGATTGGCCGATCTGAAACCGTTGTACACGAAATCGGTCTCTTGAGCGCAAGTCAAAACAGCTAGCAGAGAGACCAGAAAAAGAATCTCGACGGACATGGCTCAAACTCAAAGCCCGCTTAGCAATTAGGTGAAGAATGATGCGGATTACCAAGGCTATGAAGAATCCAAAAGAATCTTCATCTGCCGCATCAAACGAATGTCGCAAATTTCAAAAATGTCTGCTCTACGGGAGACGAATTGTTCAATGTCCTGGATTTTTCAATGGGCGAATGCGACAGTCCCTGTTCATAAGTCAATTAGGAATTTTCAATTACGATGACTCTGAATAAAGAAAATCTGAGTCGGAGAATGACTTTTTTGTCGAAATTAAGTCTGGTGAGAGAGATTGAAGGAACATGGGCGGCCTAAAATCAAAAGCCCCTCAATTTTCTTCCGATGAGAAAAACGAAAGTTGATCGTGTCCACGAAATTGTTTGAGGAAGGACAAAAGGCCACGAGTCCACGACAAAACGACAGAAAAAAAAAAAAAAAAAAAGAGAGAGAGAAAAAGAGAAAGAGAGAGAAATATGGATAACTACGAGTGACAAAAAAAAAAAAAAAAAAAAAACAGAGAAAAGAAAAGAAGGGCCATGACTGTCTAACACCATTTTTGAAAAGGTATAATAAAAGAACTTTCATAAAGGAACCCAGTCCTACTATTTAAATAAGAGAAAATAATACAAATGATCCATAAATTTTGACCAAATATACAATATAATTCTTGAACTTTAGCCTATTGATTAATGTGGTCTATGAAATTTTGATTTGTTCAACGTGACTCCTGAACTATTGGTACATGTTTAATATAGTTCCCAAATCATATGAAAATATTTAATATAATCTTTCCATTAATTTAAGATCCAGGACAATAATGAACATTTTCATATAGTCTATTGACTAAAATGAACATGTATCAAAAGTTCAGAAATTACATTATACAAATTAAATGATCATGCATCACATTGTGTATTTGGCCAAAATTTATAAACAACTTGTTTCATTTTTCCAATAAATAACTTTAAAAAATCGATTTCAAAAAATTATATAAAAAAATTGATATGGTCTTAAATGACCTTACGTAAATTTTTAGAGATTTAATATATTTAATAGCAAATAAAAGCTAAAAGTAAGAGTAAAGGCCAATTAGTGAGACAGTTGAAGGCTCGGCATTCAGGTTTGTAGATGGCCATGCAGCAATGAGCGACCGGAGCACCATCTTTTTCGTGATGAAGTACTGAAGTTAAGATAAACGCCACAACCTAAATTGGATGGACTCAACAAGAAGAAAACTCGTACTTCTTTTGGATAAGTTTGACCTGTCAATGGTACTTTTCACCACAAATTTCATGGAGATTAAATTGTAAAGCACTTGAAGTTTCAGAAATTAGACTAAGACATACAAACTCGATAAATTGAAAAACAAGGGCCGTCCAAACATTTGGAGGAAGTCTCCATGAAATTACTTGGACTTTAGGAATGTGGATTTTCCATTCAAGGCATCGACTAACTGAGCCCAAGCAACACTTGATTCCTCGTGAGAGAGTTCCACTGCTTGGCACTGTAATGGCTTGGCCCTATTCAATCGATCCAGTCCACTAAATGGAGTATTCGAGTGTGATCATTCAATAAGATGACCATTTAGAGGAGGATCTCACCCCATGAATCTCTTCATGGCACATTTCCTAATCGAAGTAGGATTTGGAGCTATACCAATATAATTTCATTCACGAGAGGGGATTTGAAATTCCCTTATGTGGGAGTAAAGAATATATAAAGATTTGGAACTCCAAGAGAGAAAAAAATCCAAATTTGCAATGACCAGTTTGTGAGGATAAATACTTATCGCTTTTTTCAAAGGGGGAGACACAACAATCCACATGGGAGGATGAATAATTTGGTAGGAGCAGAGTCCGTTTTCACTCATTTCAGAGGAGAAGACATAGCTCTTTACAAAGAATAATAAATAGCTATTCAGTGAATGAATAATGTTTGTATCAGATTTTGCAATTCCTTAATTGAACTTGAGACCCGATGCTGTATGGACAGTCCGTAATTATCCTTCTCCAAAATGCTTCCAAGCATGCAGAGCAGTCTGAATGAGAAAGCACCCCATTACATGTTGCATGACCGTAACAATTGTCGTCATTCTCCGTGGACCGGCAGTACCTATCGAAATCCAAATCTGTCGTCTAATCATATAAACAACCGAGAACATGGCCGACGTTGTAATTGTATGAACTAGATGGCGAATATGTTGCTCCATTGCATATTTCTTTCACGAGAGTGGTGTCTCAATTCCTTCTTGCGACAGTGAAAGTAGAAAAAATCTTGCTGCGATCCTTTGAAAAGTGACCAATTTGCTGACTTTTAATTGTGTATCTATAGCTAATCAGCGTGGCTATGTAATGGGGTTATTCTTGAAATTGTCTCCACGAATTTCCAAATTTCTTTAGTCAGCAGATCCGAGGTGTGCTTCCTCGAAATTTGTCGAAGTTCAACTTCTTATGTTCATCTTATTGTCGATCATTGGGCTGGGCAATCAGAACGATAATAATATATACTACTATTTCAGCCAAACCTTTTCTAAGATTAGTAAAGTTCTATCATTTAAAAAAAAAACTAGTATAAGTAAAAAATTCATATTATTATCATGTTTGTGTACTTCAAGATTTATTAGCTTGATGAGTGGACATGCATTGAGCATATTATTCTTTAATCTTTTAAACAAAAAACAAAATTATACGTAATGCATTTTTAAAAAAGTTCGAGGAATAACCATATAAAGTGATAAGTTACATATCAAACATAGATGGTGTCCCCAACTCTCTCGCATGAGTAGAGATTATCGCCAGGCTCTCTAAAATGGGATCAGTGAAAGGCTAATGTTACCATCATTTTCTTGGACTAGGGAATCTTAGATGCACTAGGAACGACAAGTATTTATCCCCTCTTTAATTATCATTTTCTAACTGTACATTATTTCACTACCTTTGTTGTTATATAAATAAAAAGACTAGGAGAGGTGGCCAGAGCTAGCCATCCTTTTTAGGCGTTATGCACCCATTATATAATGTTCGTTTTGAGGTGTAGTTACTCCACACTACTCGTGGCCCAAAGATCTCAGATTAGGGAGTCCGTCGCTGCGGTCACGCCAAGATACTAGTAGTCAATAAGTCTTTCCACACAAGATATGTCGTACTTAGGCAATGCAGTAGGAGTTATGAAGAGGTTGCCTCGTAACATGAATTGAACTTGTGAATTTGTGAAAAAATAGCTAATTCTCTTATTATTGAACCAATGAGGACAAATCTGTATGCTCAATATTTAATGAAGAGAATAAGTTCTTGGGAAAATTCCAAATAAAAGCTTGAAGCATTTTCATTTTCTTAAATAAGGGTCCGAAATGAACCTTGTATCAAATAAGGGTCTGAAATAACTATGGTTGTTTCAAATAAAAGCCTAAAATGGCCATGATTGTTTCAAATAAAGTCCTAACCTTATCGGTTGCCGGCTGACTAAATATTTCAATAGATCAAGGTTGCTTTCATCAATTACAATTTAATTTCAAATTATTATTATTATCCTTTTCTTTTTCTTTTTCACTTTTCTTTTTTTTTTTTTTTCAGGCAAGGGCTAGCAGCGGCTAGCGAGGGCTTAGCCACCCTTGCCAGCCACTAATAAGGGCTAGCAAAGGCCTATAAGCCCTCATCGGTTGCAGGAGTGGCCACCCTCGCTAGCTACTAGCAAGGGCGGCCTCACCCAGCGCAAGGGCGACCTCCCCCAAGGCAAGGCCATCCCTCACCAATTGTTGGCAGGCGACCCTTGCTTGGCCCTTTTCAACATTAACGATGGTTGACAGGCCACTATCAAAGAAGAAAGAAAAGCTAGAAAAATGGAAAAAATAAAAAATAAATGATTAAAATGCCACTAATCGGTCGAAAAGTCAAACCCTTATATGAAATAAGATTCACTTCAGACCTTCATTTGAAATAGAGTCTATTTCAAGCCCTAATTTGAGAAAATGAAGGCACTTTAGCTTCTTAATTGAATTTTTTTCAAAGTTCTTTTCTTTTTATTTTGTTTATTTCCTTCTTTTTCTTTTTTCTTTTTTTCCCCACTCTTCCTTCTCTCTTCTTCCTTTTCCAAGACAATCGAAGTGCCCTTGTGCGCCGCTGCCAGCCAATTGCCATCACAAGTCGATGCCAATGTGTCTGAAAATATCACAACTGCCACCCCTGACCACCTTGCAGCGTGCAAGTGTGTGTATGTGGAGCTCACAAGCAAACCGCCGCTGCACGTCCACAGACATTTTTGTTGGAAAATTAAATGAGTCTGTTATTGAAAAGGATGGTTTCTTACGATAGTTCTTGAAAATTTGGCTACTACCATTTCATATATAATTTTCAATGTGAATAGCAATACATGTAGGTTTCATTTGTTTCACAAAAAATATATAGTTTGAAAAATGTTTTTCTAAAATTAATCGCTTGTATCGCTTAAATAATTAGTCGATGAAAAAATATTTTCATTTATTGACAACAATTCATGTCCAAACATTTTCGTAAATGATGGAAATATTTTTTGTTTATTCATTTTCATAGGCGATATAAGTTATGGTTTTTTTTTATTAAAAAAAAAACTTTCTAAATCATACATTCTTCGCAAAACAAATAGAGTTGTAATGATTAATTGTTTTAGCTTGACCTATTTGCATCGAAATGTTATTTTAGTCAAAAACCTAAAAGCAAATATACAATTTAAAAAAATTTAATTGATCATTTTCGTCCATAAATTGCTAATAAGCGGAAGTCATATTAAGTGAGTTTTCTTCACTAATGTAACTATGTTTCGTCCATAGACTGAAATTTTTTACCGGGATGTTGACCAAAAAATTAACCGAGCAAAAATTATGATCGAAGGGTAAAATTGGGTCGTGATGTATGAGTGCTTTCCAACAATTCCCATTTTGACTCAATCAGACTGCTGGGTAATTGTATCTTGCCACTTATAAGCGGGACCTGCCCTTCTAAGGAAACTCACGGTTTTCCCAAATCATGTGATTAGATGAGGTGGATTTGGCCATGGGCTCTCTAACGTCTCAAGAATCACTTCAATTACTGTTTTCTTGAGAGAAATATTGTAACATTTCACCTTGACCGTTCGCTCGGTCAGATTCACAGAAATTCATAACCTTGACACTTTGCCGAAGATCGAGTAGCATTTCTGGGTCTGCTTATTTCAAAGGGAGAGATTGACGAAATATTCCACTTAGTCAATAAGAGGAGATCACAACTACACGAAACACACAATTCTCAAAAACTTCCCAGATTCCCCTTACACTCGGAAAATCTCACAATCCCAAATTCAAGTGATACAACACGTTTTCCTCACATGCTCAGACTTCTTGACGGCTCCCTAAGCTCACTAGGCTTTCGTTTTATGCGGAATTAGGTTGAAAACGTCTTTAGGAAACATTCCCTTTCGCGTCCAGCCTCAGAAATAGTATTTGAAGTATGTACAAGTCTCATTTAAATGGATTATTCGATATGGAGGAGCCAGTGCGTCATCGCACGGCCGCTTGCTGGAAGAAAATCAATGGGCTTTCATATACCCAAAGAGAGGATTGTGCTGAAGCAATATGTTTGTCTTCTACAAAACAACACCACATTTGGAGAGAGTTAGATACATTAGGGCGCAATCAATTTCCATTAACCCCCTTAGCATTTTACGACACCGAATACAAGTGTCTTGATAAGTGTGAAAACTGGGCTCGTCATATGGGTAAGACAATCCGACCCAAAAAAAGGGTGGGACAAATCTGATTCAAAATCAAGTCGAAAATAATGTGACCCCCCAAATCGACCCATTTAATCCATAATGACAATGCAATTTTTAATGACAAATACCCGATCCAACCTAGACTTAAGACATTCTAAACCAAACTCGAGTTCCAATTATTAGTAACTTTTCTCCTTTAATTGTTACCTTTAAAGAATGGACAACTCTATGGATCGACTCCCTGGTTGGTGAGGGAGCTTAGGTGCTTGGGTCAGGTCATACTGTAGAACTTCATGTGGCACATAAGCAACGTGGAGACGTAGGTGACCACTACTTCTTCGAACAACAATATCTGCGTGGGTGGGTTCAAGGTCAAGTTATAGATAGGGCCTCAAGGTGCAGGTGAGGGCAAGGTGGGTGGATCTTGCTTGGGTGATGAGCAATGCCCTCGCTCTTGTAAATCCGTTCATTTTTCAGGCATCACCCGACCATGGTGGCCTGAGATACGACCCACATAAAGTGAGAATGGATGGTGGATTGTTAATACGGAATTGTTTGCTACAACATCTATTGAGATAGCAAATCTTGAAGGACTCTTGATAAACTAGCGGTGCACGTGTGTCGTCGACCCAATGAGAATAATAGTAATATTTACTACCATTTCAGCCATATATATTCCTCAGATTACTGAAGTTTTATCTAGAATAAGGTTTTCGTGAATATACTATATTATATCATATTGAGGGGTTGGGGTACAAGTGGAAGCATAATAATCTAGTGAGGACAAGATCAAAGGCGGAAACCTTTTTTTGTTAATCTCCTCTATTTGCCACTCGGAATTGTTGAAAGTCTCAGACAAATGGGCACTTACCCTGAGATTTGGGCTCCATCAAGGCAGCGTTCAATCCAAATCGTTTTAAAAAGAATAAAGAAAATTTTTTACCAAACCTAACATTCGACTGCAAAAGTAACATTGGAGACACGAAGTTGCTTTAAAGACTCTCACAAAAGCGTCATAAAAGTTGAATTATCTCCATGCAATCTTTCCACACAAATGGGACTCCCTGAAAGATACAGAAAATGTAATGGCATGCTTTTGATACCAAGAATTGAAGTTGTCCATCCATTTACCTTTCCTATACACTAGTTAGTTCATTGTGTAAATAAATTCTCTTGCTAGAGAAGTCAAAACCATTCATCGCATTGATCAGCACAGCCCTACTCATTAGGGATGTGCACGGGTCATAGGGAATTTGTGTCCCGTGAATTAACCTCATGTACACCTTTAGAAAAAGATTTTTTTTTTAAATTCTTTTATTCCATTTCATTTATAAATACGACATTATAATAAGAATACGATGATGTTGATGTTGATGATGATGATGATGATGATCGCCTAGAACAAAAGAGCCCTAAGAGCTGGTGAACTAGGTCGTCGCCTTGGTGCTGTCGGCCACAACATGCTTGGCGAGCCGGGAAGCACAAGCTGGACGGCCGTCTAGATCTCCCATGAGGTGATGGTCGGTTTTGGTTGTAGCGCATGAGCCACAACGATTCCTGGGCCAGCGTATTGAAGATGAAGCTATTCATGATGCCCATGGCCTTACTCGAGAAGCCAATGTCCTGGTGGACCGGCTTCAGCATCTTGAAGATGTAGATCTTGTATGTCTCAACGCTCCTCTTCGCTCACTTCTTGTCGCCGGCCCCCTCATTCGGGAGCTTCTGCTCGACCCTTGGCTTCTTCTCCGCCATCCCCTCCGACTACCCTGCTGCATCGGACTTCTCAGCCACCACTTCCTCCTTTTACTCGAGGAAGCTTGCTTCTGCAGGGGGGCGACGGTGAGCTCAGCAACAGCGTGGCCTTGTCACCAGGCCGGATCGGGAAGGGGAGGGTGAGAAGGGAAGGAGAAGCGCAAAACAATAATATATATATATATATATATATATATAATATATAAGAGGAAAACCAAACCGAATTGCATTTTCGGTTCGGGTCATATCCGGTTAATATCGTGTTTAGGTTCAGAGCAAGCACACATCCAAATGGTTCGGGCCAAATCAAACTGAACTGTTGATATCCCTAAATCTATGTATTCAGTTTTCAGGGGAGGAAGTGTTTAAGAGAAAAAAAGAACTCCTGTTCCTTCCGTCTTAGGCAGATTGCTTCTGTCCAACTCATACAGAAAGAGCTTACGCGCGCGTTATCCCTGGCTAGGACTATTGCACAAAATATGAAGACCAAGTTTTCTAGCTGAGCTCTCTGAATCAAAATGACTACTTTCTCTGATCGGCCTAAGGAAGGATCAAACCCCTCCCAAACGTTTCACTCGACTTACTCCCGCCGGACTATCCTTGACAGTGGAGTCCCATACCTCTTGCGAGCTCAAGCCATTCTTGAAGCAAGAGCTTTAGCTGAGATTGCTGGAACATTTTAAAGGCATTCTTATCTTATCCCCTTAGCAAGTAAGAAAGCTGCTTTCGAAAGGTATGAAGATGATAATGTTGAGGGTTCTCCACTACCGGGTTAGAACTCAGAAGTAGGGGTGAGTGTGGCAGACTGCTTTGCTCATACCGGATTTTAGGCTAGGGGACCGGGTAGGATTGACTTAAAGCTCTCCTAAGAAATCTGTCCTCTTCCTGACGTACTGGACTGAGTGGCTAAGATCTCATCATATGCATAATGTGCCACGAGAAGTTTATTGTTCAATTTGCTTCAAGCCAGTCAAACTTGAAGGGCTGCGAAGTACATTGCGTCCATGACTCGCAAAGAGAATATGTAAAATATCAGAACTCATGCCATCACTGAACTATTAAGGAAACATGCACCTACACTATGCTTTGATTATAACCCAAAATATGGTTCCGACATGCACCTAGAAAATCCATATGAGGATGGAATAAAATAAGAAATTAAACCGGAGGCTCATCGACCACCTGAGGTGAGCGATTCAGTGACAGAAGACAAGTGCGAAAATGCCTTGCTTGTGGAGGACGGACAAGACATGGCCAAATCATCCAAACCTTCGCGATGAGCGAATGTTAAACCGCTGGAGGAAATGCTGGTGGACGACAATTCTGGCATCGGAAGATCACCCTCCAAGTACTGCAATACTTGACGCATGCTTGGCCTCATCGACGGATTGGGGAGGGAACACAACAACCCGAGTTTCAGCACCAACTCCATTTCCTCTTCCACAAACTCCGCCCTCAATTTCGGATCACTTGCCTCAAGAATGTCGCCTCTGTTCCAGCAAGAAGATACCCAGTCCACTAAGATCACGTCCTCCGTGTCCCCTTGCTTTATTGGCCTTCTCCCGCAGGTGACCTCAAGCAAAAGCACTCCGAACGCAAACACGTCGGTGCTCGCAGTGGCCTTGCCAGTACGCATGTGCTCGGGGGCCAGATAACCGAACGTTCCCACGACATGAGTCGTTTGAGGGTCGGTTCCATGGTCGTATAGTCTCGCAAGCCCAAAATCTCCGAGTCTTCCATTAAATTCACCGTCTAGCAAGATGTTACTCGCCTTTATATCCCTGTGGATCACTACTTGCTCCCACCCTTCATGCAGATAAAGCAGCCCAGATGCCACTCCTTTGATCACCCTTAATCTTTGCATCCAATTGAGGGTGACATTTGGTTGGTTATAGAGGTACTTGTCGAGGCTCCCATTGGGCATGTAGTCGTAAACCAAGAGCAACTTCCTTTTCCGGCGGCAGTAACCGAGCAGCGCCACTAGGTTGCGGTGACGGAGCCTACCGATGCTGATGATCTCCGCTACAAATTCTCTTATGCCTTGTCTCGATTCATGGGACACCATCTTCACCGCAATCTCTATATTCGATGTGGGTAAGATTCCTCTATAGACCCGGCCGAACCCCCCGACCCCTAATAACTCTTGGTCATGGAATCCTTTTGTCGCAATGTAAAGATCTTTGTACTTAAACCGGTGCGGGCCGTAGTCCCTCTCCCAATCTTCAAGGACCTCGGCCAATTTACTTTTCCTTCTTATCAGGTAAACTGCGCCCAAGATCAGCACCGATACAACGAAAAGAACCATCAGTGGTAACCCGATAGTCATTACTTTCGATGTCTCCTTACCGATCTGAGGAAGCTTAGGAAGTCGGGACAGGTCAAGTGCCTGAGCCTCTCCATTCACACTGAAGCTCCAACCCAGAACATAGTAAGAAGCTACGACCGAACCAGTCGCTGCTGAGAAGCCCACATACATGTTCTCGTTGATGATTGGTGAGAGATCCCGTCGAAGAGACAGAAGGGGAGTCATCGGTTTTGGCACATGGATCGGAGCCAATGTGACATTGATCAGTTTGTCCGCACCATCATAGTCCACCCAAACTTGCATTTGTTGACCGCTGATTAGGGACAAGTTGTTGAACTCCCCATTATCTTGATAATACCCGGCCGGAAATTCCATTACTGACGGCAGCCCATTCAAGTCGATCCCGATGTGATTATCGTTGATTTCCTGGAACTCGGGGCTGAGGATCGTGTCGAGTTCTACCCCGAACACATGATTGCTAGGCTTGCCATTGTTGGTTTCATTGAACATGCCGAGATATCGGCCCGGCAGGGACCCGGGGAGGCCTATCTGGGGTGCGACAACAAAGGCAAAGCCGTTGACTCTCACACTCGCATACGGAGGTCCAAACGCAAAGACGAACGTGGTGGAGAAGGATTTGACGGTGCCGTTCGGCAAGTTCTTGAACTGGACCGGGTAGGGATGGAAGGCGTTGCCCTGCTGCTCCTGATTGGTGTAGTTGTTCAGCTTCAGGAGACCATTGGAGGTGATCCCGGCGATCCCGTCGAGCCTCAGATCGGCCGATCTGAAATCGTTGTAAAAAACGGTCTCTTGAGCGTAAGTCAAAACTGCTAGCAGAGAGAGCAGAAAAATAGAATCTCGACGGACATGGCTCAAACTCAGAGCCCGCTTAGCAATTAGGTGAAGAATGATGCGGATTACCAAGGCTATGAAGAATCCAAAAGAATCTTCATCTGACGGCATCAAACGAATGTCGCAAATTTCAAAAATGTCTGCTCTACGTGAGACGAATTGTTCGTTGTCTTGGGACTTTTTCATGGGCGAATGCAACAGTCCCTGTTCATAAGTCAATTAGGAATTTTCAATTACGATGACTCTGAATAAAAAAATCTGAGTCGGAGAATGACTTTTTTTGTCGAAATTAAGTCTGGTGAGAGAGATTGAAGGAACATGGGCGGGCTAAAATCAAAAGCCCCTCAATTTTCTTCCGATGAGAAAAACAAAAGTTGATCGCGTCCACGAAATTGTTTGAGGAAGGACAAAAGGCCACGAGTCCACGACAAAAGGACAAAAAAAAAGAGAAAAGAGAGAGAGAGAGAGAGAGAAATTTGGATAATTACGAGTGACCAAAAAAAAAAAAAAAAAAAAAAACAGAGAAAAGAAAAGAAGGGCCATGACTATCTAACACCATTTTTGAAAAGGTATAATAAAAGAACTTTCATAAAGGAATCCAGTCCTACTATTTAATTAAGAGAAAATAATACAAATAATTCATAAATTTTGACCCAATATGTAATATAATTCTTGAACGTTAGCTTAAGGATCAATGCGATCTATGAAATTTTGATTTGTTCAATGTGACTCATGAACTATTGGTACATGTTTAATATAGTTCACAAATCATATGAAAATATTTAATATAATCTTTCCATTAATTTAAGATCCGAGACAATAATGAACATTTTCATATATTCTATTGACTAAAATGAACATGTATCAAAAGTTTAGAAATTGCATTATACAAATTAAATGATCATGCATCACATTGCATATTTGAGCAAAATTTATAGACAACTTGTTTCATTTTTCCAATAAATAAATTTAAAAAATCGATTTCGAAAAATTATAGAAAAAAATTGATATGGTCTTAAATGACCTTACATAAATTTTTAGAGATTTAATATATTTAATAGCAAATAAAAGTTAAAAGTAAGAGTAAAGGCCAAATGGCGAGACAGTTGAAGGCTCGGCATTCAGGTTTGTAGATGGCCATGCAGCAATGAGCGACTGAAGCACCATCTTTTTCGTGATGAAGTACTGAAGTTAAGATAAACGCCACAACTTAAATTGGATGGACTCAACAAGAAGAAAACTCGTACTTCTTTCGGATAAGTTTGACCTGTCAATGGTACTTTTCACCACAAATTTCATGGAGATTAACTTGTGGAGCACTTGAAGTTTCAGAAATTAGACTAAGACATACAAAGTCAATAAATTGAAAAACAAGGCCCGTCCAAACATTTGGAGTCAATAAATTGAAAAACAAGGCCCGTCCAAACATTTGGAGGAAGTCTCCATGAAATTACTTGGCCTTTAGGATAGTGGATTTTCCATTCAAGGCATCGACTAACTGAGCCCAAGCAACACTTGATTCCTCATGAGAGAGTTCCACTGCTTGGCACTGTAATGGCTTGGCCCTATTCAATCGATCCGGTCCACTAAATGGAGTATTCGAGTGTGATCATTCAATAAGATGACCATTCAGAGGAGGATCTCACCCCATGAATCTCTTCATGGCACTTCCTAATCGAAGTAGGATTTGGAGCTATACCAATATAATTTCATTCTCGACAGGGGATTTGAAATTCCCTTATGTGGGAGTAAAGAATATATTTGGAACTCCAAGAGAGAAAAAAATCCAAATTTGCAATGACCAATTTGTGAGGATAAATACTTATCGCTTTTTTCAAAGGGGGAGACACAACAATCCACATGGGAGGATGAATAATTTGGTAGGAGCAGAGTCCGTTTTCACTCATTTCAGAGGAGAAGACATAGCTCTTTACAAAGAATAATAAATAGCTATTCAGTGAATGAATAATGTTTGTATCAGATTTTGCAATTCCTTAATTGAACTTGAGACCCGATGCTGTATGGACAGTCTGTAATTATCCTTCTCCAAAATGCTTCCAAGCATGCAAAGCAGTCTGAATGAGAAAGCACCCCATTACATGTTGCATGACCGTAATAATTGTCGTCATTCTCCGTGGACCGACAGTACCTATCGAAATCCGAATCTGTCGTCTAATCATATAAACAACCGAGAACATGGCCGACGTTGTAATTGTATGAACTAGATGGCGAATATGTTGCTCCATTGCATATTTCCTTCACGAGAGTGACGTCTCGATTCCTTCTTGCGACAGTGAAAGTAGAAAAAATCTTGCTGCGATCCTTTAAAAAGTGACCAATTTGCTGACTTTTAATTGTGTATCTATAGCTAATCAGCTTGGCTATATAATGGGGTTATTCTTGAAATTATCTCCACAAATTTCCAGATTTCTTTAGTCAGCAGATCCGAGGAGTGCTTCCTCGAAATTGATCGAAGTTCAACTTCTTCTGCTAATCTTATTGTCGGTCATTCGGCTGGGCAATGAGAATGATAATAATATAAACTACTATTGCAGCCAAACCTTTTCTAAGATTAGTAAAGTTCTATCATTTAAAAAAAAAAAAAAAAACTAGTATAAGTAAAAAATTCATATTATTATCATGTTTGTGTACTTCAAGATTTTATTAGCGAGATGAGTGGACATGCATTGAGCATATTATTCTCTAATCTTTTAAACAAAAAACAAAATTATACGTAATGCATTTTAAAAAAAGTTCGAGGAACAATCTTATAAAGTGATAAGTTACATATCAAACGTAGATGGTGTCCCCAACTCTCTCGCATGAGTAGAGATTATCGCCACGCTCTCTAAAATGGGGTCAATGAAAGGCTAATGTTACCATCATTTTCTTGGACTAGGGAATCTTAGATGCACTAGGAACGACAAGTATTTATCCCCTCTTTAATTATCCATTTCTAACTGTACATTATTTCACTACCTTTGTTGTTATATAAATAAATAGACTAGGAGAGGTGGCCAGAGCTAGCCATCCTTTTTAGGCATTCTGCACCCATTATATAATGCTCATTTTGAGGTGTAGTTACTCCGCACTACTCGTGGCCCAAAGGTCTCAGATTAGCAAGTCCGTCACTGCGGTCACCCCAAGATACTAGCGGTCAATAAGTCTTTACACACAAGATATGTTGTACTTAGGCAATGCAGTAGGAGTTATTAAGAGCTTGCCTTGTAACATGAATTGAACTTGTGACTTTGTGAAAAATAGGTAATTCTTTTATTATTGAACTAATGAGGACAAATCCATATGCTCAATATTTAATGAAGAGAATTAGTTCTTGGGAAAATTCCAAGTAAAAGCTTGAAGTGTTTTCAATTTCTTAAATAGGGGTCCGAAATGAACCTTGTATCAAATAAGGGTCTGAAATAAATATGGTTGTTTAAATAAAGAAGCCTAAAATGGCCATGATTGTTTCAAATAAAATCCTGACCTCACCAGTCGCCGATTGACTAAATATTTCAACAGATCAAGGGCGTTTTCATCGAATTACAATTTAATTTCAAATTACTATTATCCTTTTCTTTTCCTTTATCACTTTTCTTTTTTTTCTTTCAAGCGAGGGCTAGCGGTGGTTGGCGAGGGCTAGCGGTGGCTAGCGAGGGCTCAGCCACCCTCGCAAGCCATTGATAAGGGCTAGTAAAGGCCTGTAAGCCCCTGTCGATCACAAGAGAGGCCACCCTCGCTAGCTGCTAGCAAGTAGGGGTGAGCAGTTCCAAATTCCGGTTCAGTTTCGTCTGGAACCTGGAACTACCTTCGAGTACAGGTTCCTCATTTTTTGGAACCTGGAATCTACCCGTCAAAATCAAGAACCTGGAACCTATCCTGTTACAGGTTCCAGGGTCGGTTCCAGGTTCCAACAGGTTCTTTCTTCTTCTTTTTTCCTTCTTTTTTTTTTCATTTTCAGATTTGAACTATAACGTACGTGCATATTCTACTATAACTTCCCACGTCTTAGCAAACAAAGGAGTCATGCATTCCTCATTTTATGTCCGCATATCTCAGATAAAATGCCTTCTTCAATCGAATCACTATGGTAAAATTGACATCTTCATTTATTTTTTGCAGATAACAGACTTCTTGTTTAACCCATACCTCAAACGCAAAGCTCCAAAGGCCTCAGCAAAATATATGAGATTATCTATATGCTCCAATTCAAACCCAGCAACCAGAGCACGAGCATAAGCCATTGCTTGCTCCTTCCGAAGCACTGCCTTTCGAGTCTCCAGAACCCGTTGGAGATGGACCCTGTTACCATCCAGAGTGAAATAGTCAATGAGCTCGGAGATGTATATCTAATGGCCTATGCTTTGACCAAATACTATTGACAAGGTAGTTTACTTGGAATTTTCTTCTGAGGCAGTGACAGCATCATCAGCTCCATCATATTTTGCTTTGGACTGAGAAGCAACATCACAACACAGATGTCCACCATCATAATCTGATGTTAGCGCATGATATTCCATTATTTGCTCGAACGATCACATACCTTATAGGACACAGATGACTTTGTGAAGTTTCCCTCAGAAACTGATGCATTTCCTGTCAAAAAGAGAGTACAGAGATTTCAGCTTATCAGCAGGTAGGAATAAATTAATGCCAAAATCAATATGCAGTTCATTAAGGCAAGGTTTGATTAAGAAAACTTTGTGCTTTCCACCAAAAAATAATAATAATAATAATGCAAGGCAATTAAATTACTTTTTTCTTTTCCAGAAAAACCTGCTCACAGTCAGCACCAAGCAGGTCGACCAAATTTTCTATGTAAATTCAGAAAGTCCTGCTCAAGTCAGGGTATTCAAGCATGTAATGCCGACCCTACCTTCCATTGCCATATCGATGTTTTGAGCTTCATTGGATAGGATTGATTCTTGTATCTGGGAAATCTCCCTCTCTAATGTGACAAATCTCTCTAGAACTTCAGGCGTCCTAACAAAACTTACAAATCTGCATGAAGACGAGAAAAGAAAAACGGAGAGAAAATTCAGTACATTCGACATTGATTACAACCATCAAGCATATTTTCTTATTTAGTATCTTATCAATAGGTAAACTGATCCATAATCAGCAATCAGGTGTAAACGACATTCACATATTATTCCTTTTTCGCCCTTTCGATTGATCTCCTTGACACATTCCAAAGAGCATAACGTATTTAGAACAAACTTCCAAATTTTGCAAGTAGTAAGGAAATCAAATGCAATTCAATGCAGGGACAATTTACTTGAAGCAATTGAAAGCATGGATGCTTGCTAGATTACCTCTCCAGAGTGGCTTTAGTGAACTAGGAAGCATCTGATCTCAGAGTGATGGAGTAGCCACCTTTAGATATCTGATCTTTCGCGGATTTAAGATGCGAAAGGAACGGTTCAAGTAATCCCGATGCCAACTTCTCATTCGCCTTACCAGTGTAAATCACCATATCACACCTTCCATTCGTATAACAAAAAGGCACGTGACAGAGCGGCGTCGGCGATGGGCAGAGGCAGAGCACGACAGCGACTAGTGTCAAGCGGCGAGGATTCGCGCGAGCGGCTTCGGCAACTGGCGTCCAGTGGCGTCCAGCGGCAGCGGTCTTGAGGGCGAGTGGCATCCGGCGGCGAGAGTCAGAGCGGCATAGGCGACAGGCAAAGGTAGAGCACGGCAGTAACGGGCATCAAGCGGTAAGGGTTCGCGCGAGCGACATCAGCGACTGGTGTCCGGTAGCGTCCAACGGCGGCAGCCTTGAGGGCAAGCGACATCCAGCAACGAGACTCAGAGAGACGTCTGGCAGCGAGAGTTCCAGGTCTAAAATCTGAATAGGGAGCACCGAGCAAGGGAGAGGGGGCTCCTTTTGGCTTTTGGAGCCCTAACTGGTTCTGAAACCGGTTCCGGTTCACAACCGGTTCCGAAACCAGTTCCGGTTCTGGTTCCACAATCGAAACCAGGAACCGGAACCGGTCCTTTAAGAATCGGGAACCGTGCTCACCCCTACTAGCAAGGGCAGCCTCACCTAGGGCAAGGGCGACCTCCCCCAAGGCAAGGTCATCCCTGGCCAATTGTTGGGATGGTGACCCTCGCCTAGCCCTTTTCAGCATTGCCGATGGTCGACAAGCCACCATCAAAGAAGAAAGAAAAGCTAGAAAAATAGACAAAATAAAGAAAAAATAAATAAGTAAAATGCTCTTGATCAGTCGAAAAGTCAAGTCCTTATATGAAATAAGATCCACTTCAGACCTTCATTTGAAATAATCTATTTCAAGCCCTAATTTAAGAAAATGAAGGCACTTTAGCCTCTTATTTGAAATTTTTCCAAAGTTCTTTATTTTGTTTCTTTCCTTCATTTTCTCCCCCCCTCCCTCTCTTCCTTTGCTCTTCTTCCTTTTCCAAGACAATCTAAGTGCCCTTGTGCGCCGCTGCCAGCCCGTTGCCATCACAAGTCGATGCCAATGCGTCTGAAAATATCGCAACTGCCACCGCTGTCCACCTTGCAGCGTGCAAGTGTGTGTATGTGGAATTGTTGAAAGTCTAAGACAAATAGGCACTTGCCATGAGCTTTGGGCTCTATCAAGGCAGCGTTCGGTCCAACTTGTTTAAAAAACAAAAATTAACAAACATAATATTCGACTCCAAAAGTATATTGGAGACACGAAGTTGCTTTAAAGACTTTCCTAAACACATCATAAAAGTCAAATTATCTCCATGTTGTCCATCCAGACGAAGAAAGTCTATAATGGGACTCCTTGAGAGATACAGAAAATGCAATGGCATGCTTTTGATACGTAAAATTGAAGTCGTCCATCAATTTACCTTTCCTATGCATCAGTTAATTGACCATGCAGATGAATTCTCTTGCTAGAGAAGTCGAAACCATTCACCACACTAATGACCATGGCCCCACGCATTAGGGATGGGCATGGGTCGTAGAGAATCTATGTCTCGTGAATCAACCCCATCTACACCTTCAAAAAAAAAAAAAAGATTTTATTTCTTTTATTCCATTTCATTTAGAAATATGAAATGGTAATAATAATAATAATAATAATAATAACATAACTTAAGAACAAATTTGGTCCTTCTTCTACGGCAGTTAGGTCCTTCTTCTACGGCAGTGCCCCACTGGGCCCATTGCCATGTGAAGGTAAAACCATCCCTTTCCTTCCCTTGTTCGTTAATGCACCCTAAACGAAAACGCCCATTCATCCTCTAATTCTTAGTATTTTATATCGGAAATAATGACATAAATAGTCCATAAATTTTGACAAAATTTATAATATAGTCCCTCAACTTTTAATTTGTTTACTTTAGTTCCCTGAACTTTTCACGCAAATTAAATATAGTCATTAAATTATATGAAAATGTTCAATATAATCTTTCCATTAATTCAAGATTAAGAGTAACATTGAACATTTTCATATAGCCTAAGAACTAAATTGAACATATTTTAAAGTTGGAGACTAAATTGCGTATTTGGCTAAAATTCATTAACCATATTGAATAAGTTAAAAGTTCAAAAATCACATTACATATTAAGCTAAAATTCGGAGATCAATTTGTATAATTTTCTCATTTGCCATCCTTGACTTTGAGACCATGTTAATCTATCTATTCAGCTTTCAGGGGGGAGGAAGTGGGTCATAAGCATAACGAGCCATGAGAAAGTTTACTGTTCACTTGCTTCAAGCCAGTCAAATTCGAAGAGAAATCTTGAAAACATTTAGAAATCAGGCGACCACTGGACTGATTAGGGTACATGCCCACGTGCACCTAGAAAATTCTACCCCCTATCACACGTCTCTCTTTTCTTCTTCTCTCTATACGGTCGTTTCCTTCCTTCACCCCTTCGCCTCCACTCTTGATCTGCAACTTGAGACCATGGCCACCACCCCCACACACAATCTCTCTCTTTCCCCACCAAAAGAACGAAGAAGAAGAAACTGAGGGGGAGTAAAGGAAAAACAGAGGGGGAGGAAGAAAAAAATGACCATTTTCCATGTGGCGCGATTAGGTCTATAGAGGAATAATAAGGAACACCACTCGGCGAACGAAGTCCGGAAAGCAGCAAACGAACAATGGTGCCGCGCCAGCAGCTAATTTGCGCCGTTGTAAAAATAAGAGCGTGCAGCAGGCGATACTTACACCGACTAGTACCAGAATGACTCACGGAGCCTGCAGATTTTAGATCTGCACATTCTCTCGGTTTACCATGAGGTAAGGAAGAAAATCAGAAACTAAACCAGGAGTCTCATCGCCCACCTGAGAGAAGCGATTCTGCAACAGAAGATGAGAACGCCAAATTGTCGAAACCTTCACGATGAGCAACTGTTGACCCGGGGGACGAAATGCCGACGGACGATGATTCAGGCATCGGAAGATCGCCCTCCAAGTACTGCAATACTTGACGCATGCTTGGCCTCATCAACGGATTGGCGTGGGAACACATCAACCCGAGTTTCAGCACCAACTCCATCTCTTCTTCCACAAACTCCAACCCCAATTTCGGATCTCTTGCCTCGAGAATTGCACCTCTGTCCCAGCGAGAAAATACCCAGTCCACTAAGATCACGTCCTCCGTGTGCCCATGCTTTATCGGCCTTCTCCCGCAGGCGACCTCGAGCAGAAACACTCCGAACGCAAACACGTCGGTGCTCGTAGTGGCCTTGCCAGTACGCATGTGCTCGGGGGCCAGATAACCGAACGTTCCCACGACATGAGTCGTTTGAGGGTCGGTTCCATGGTCGTATAGTCTCGCAAGCCCAAAATCTCCGAGTCTTCCATTAAATTCAGCGTCTAGCAAGATGTTACTAGCCTTTATATCCCTGTGGATCACCACTTGCTCCCACCCTTTATGCAGATAAAGCAGCCCTGATGCCACTCCTTTGATCACCCTTAATCTTTGCATCCAATTGAGGGTGACCTTTGGTTGGTTATAGAGGTACTTGTCGAGGCTCCCATTGGGCATGTGGTCATAAACCAAGAGTAACTCCCTTTTCCGGCGGCAGTAACCAAGGAGCGCCACCAAGTTGCGATGACGGAGCCGACCAATGCTAATGATCTCTGCTACAAATTCTCTCATGCCTTGTCTCGATTCATGGGAGACCCTCTTCACCGCAATCTCTATATTCGATGTGGGTAAGATTCCTCTATAGACCTGGCCGAACCCGCCAGCCCCTAATAACTCTTGGTCCCGGAATCCTTTCGTTGCAGTGTAAAGATCTTTGTACTTGAACCGGTGCGGGCCGTAGTCCCTCTCCCAATCTTCGAGGACCTCAGCAAATTTCCTTTTCCTTCTGATCACATAAACGGCGCCCAAGATCAGCATCGATACAACCAAAAGAACCATCAGTGGTAACACGATAGTCAGTACTTTCAACGTCTCCTCTTTCTTTCTCCCTGGCGACGATTCTGCTGTGGAACAAAAAGAGAGAGCATTTCATCATATGGTGCTTGGTGGACGAGGGCGAGAGATGGCGGGGACGAGCTACTGTGATGGGACTCGATTTTGCAACAGAGGGGAGAGACGAGATAGAGGCAGTGCGGCCAAGAAGACGAAGAAACAGAGAGAGAGTAAAAGGAAAAACGGGTGACGTGTGGAATTATGTGTTGTGATAAGGTCTACAGAAAAATAATAAGGAGCACCAAACGGTGACCGGCTGCTAATTTGAACCATATAAAGAATAAGAGCGTGTATTTTAGCGATACTTGAACCGATCTCAGCTTAATAGTACTACTAATTGATTTATGATATGAATGCCTATAATGTCGTTTGCATGAAAGAAAATACCAAACTATAAGAGGTGTCGACACAATTTTATAAGGATTTGATCCCAAAAAAAAAACTTTATAAGGAAAGTAATAATTTTGGACTCGCCTGATTAACATAGCGAACATTCCACTTTATAGAACTACTCTAGGATGTGCAATTAACACCACGGTCGACTAAGACTAGAAGTTGAGTGAATGGGTCATATTCTTAATTGGTCATAACAGTGAACGATGATAAAACCCTCCAACTAACCTCTCTGGCAGCCGGTGCCGGCCAAGAACCCGTCGCCTAGGAACCCGTCCCTGCACTTGCACCGGAACCCATTTCCGCCGCCGTTGGGCAGCCCTGAGAGCGGAACGCAGTCCGAATCCCGGGAGCACTCACACCTGTCGCCATTCACCCACCACGCCAGCTGTAACATCTGGACGCCCAGCGACACCGACACGTTGTTCAGCGCCTCTGCCGACATCGACGACAGAAAGAACTTGCAGCCAAGGGCGGAGAGCCTCGAGCGGTTGAGAAATTTGGTGCTGTTAGTTGTTCCCCTCCTCGGAGTAGCAGCTCATACCGGTGTTGGCCATGTTTTTAGTTTCGCAGAGGGACTGGTATTGGGCCTGGATGACCTGCGTATTGGGCAAATTGCATGGGGAGATCTTCGTGCAATTGTTGAGGAGAAGGGCGTTCTCCCCAATCGGGGCATAGTTGCGGCCGTAGAGATCGGCTATGGCTTCAAACGAGCGGTTGCACTCGGCCTCAATGGTGACGGTGACGGTTTCTGAGGACGCGGACTGCACCCGGAACTCCCCGATGAGGGCGTCCCCATCATCGGTGCAGCTGAGCTGGATTGGGCAGCCCGATGAGAACCCGAAGGGGTACGTCAGGTTCTGCTTCGCAGGCTTGCCATTGCGACAGGTCTGGCTGCAGGGCAGGTCGACAGCTTTATGCGCTCCAGCCGCGAGGATCGGCAAGACCATGCCAGCCAAGAGGAGGAGCATGGACAGAGCGGTCTTCGGCATCATTGGGCACATCGATCCGACTTCGTCGCAGCCTCGAGTGAAGAGAAGTTGATCGAGAGATTGTTGTTATTATCAACGAGAAGCATGAGGAAGGACCAGTAACTGGCCGAGGGCCCGAGAGAGCAAGTTTTCCTGCAGTTTCCCTATTCAGCGGATTAGGTTTGGTTTTAGTGGGGAATCATGTTGGGAAGAGAGGGAGAGTCAGAAGAAGGACGTGATGAATCTTTGAGAGCGCGACAGTGCTTAGAAAAAGTCCTGATTGAGCAAGCAAGCGATCAATACTCTGGTACCCACCCGCGGTGTGCGCGCTGATTTGCGCTCTACCCCCTCATCCGGGAGGGGAGGGGTTCAAATCTCCGTGTCCCTATTTGTGCGACTTAAGTGAAGTGCCGTGGGAGGTGGGCATTCGCACTAGTGCTCCTCTTAGTTTGTGTTGCCGGTTACCGACTGTATGATGGTTCAGGTCATAAAAAAAATACTATGATCTTTTTTTATATACTTATTTATTTTGGGATTATGTTATGTTGGGGTTTTATTAAGAAACTCGCACGTTGTAGGTCCCTAAGCTAATCACCCAAGAGATATTTTCTCCGATTTGTCTGTCATCTTTGCTTTTTTTGATTCCGTGTGTCCCAGCGTCTAAAACACGTCCGTTGGCCAATAGGGGTCGTGCTAAGAATTCAAAGGATCGTGAAATGATAAGAGTCAAAAGTTTGGCTTGCTCCCAGCAAGTTCGCTCTATATTAAAACGCGCTCTATTTATTTCTTCTACTTGTACTTCTCACTGTTCACTGATATGCACAGTTATCTTGCACCTTCTAAGTCAAGATTACACCATGAAATAGATTTGCTAATAGATAATTATCATGATATGTACATTGTGTGCTTTCTAGATCATTAATAATTCAGGACTAATTTGGAAATGAGTATCCATCACCCTCTCTCATTACCATTTGAAATTTAAGATAAGCGAGTCGCGAATTTGGAATTCAGGATAACATATATCAAACGGCTTATGATTACATCATAACCAAATAATAGAGTTTTTATTGAGAATTTTGCAAATTAAATATAGGTAAAATTTCAAAAATTATATTTTAATCTCCTTGAAGAGAGTTACACATAACAGGCAAAATTTCATCCATCCATAGAGTGACAATTAGGTATTTAAATCCTTTTTTCAGAAAATACGAAAATAAGACAAGAAAATGTAAGTAAATCTAAACAAATGTAGCTAATTTATCTACAATCACGTTGGATGATGTAGCAGGAACTTAAATCACCTATACACTCAACAAGTAGTAAACCTATAATAATGTCTAACAAAAGTCTCCTTTGAGACAAATTTAACCGTCTTTTCGAAATAGCAACTCATCTTATCTTAATGACAAGATACCAAGTGACATTATAAGTGATCAGCATTTACATGCTCCATCTGGTCCTTTGTTGGCATTTGGTGCATTACCTAATTTTCCCTCTTGATGTCATAAATCTTGATAGGCTTGAGTATTTTCCACACAAAAAAAAAAAAAGTGCTTGTGAGAATAGAAGTTTATGTCATATATATCTTTCCAGACATGGTTTCTTTTACTAAATTAGATCAAATTTCTTGCAGCAAGAGAAATATTAGAGGATATGTTATGGTAGCTTGATTTGTCAAATTCTTTATTAGTTTCTTATTGCTAACTTTTTTCACGTTTTACTTGTTTTTAATTGGTTAGTTTTTTCATGTATACTATTTTTCATATAGCAAGGAAAAAATTGCTAAGAATTAGAGTAGAAGTCGAGTTGGGCATGGGTTATGTCCGTGTTAGATTGGATATGAGTTGCTTAATGATATTACATATTAATGGGTCAATATGGATTAAATTATTCAACTTACATCAAACTCATTTTGGACCAATCTAAATCCGACTTGACCCACTCGTTTGACGGATCTAGTTATGCTATGTCTCTTCTTCATAAATGGGGCAACTCTTTGATGTTACATCCTTCCGTTAGATGGAAATACTACTAATCCTTTCTTTTATTAAGGCTCTCATGCCTTTTAAACCTGTGAGGTCACGCCTTGAGAGGAGCATCTAATATGAATAGCAGACAAAGAAGCTTTAACCTCTTTTCTTTCATTCGGCACCCCAAACATTCCAATCGCTAATCCACATGAAAAAATTCAGTTTGAAACCTTATACCTCGATGCATTAAAGCCCGAGATTCATGAGATGCTATAGAAGGTACTTTACCGGTAAAAAAATCTTCATCCAGCAATACATGTAGCAACTACAACGCTAGATGTGGTCGGTCTCAGATTGTTATAATGCGACTAGTATTGGATTCACATGTGTCAGGTGCATGCCGCTCTACCTCCCCATTAATCAAATCAGTTGCATCAAAACGATTTTGCATCCTTTACATTTAAAATCATTGCTTCTTATTTACCAGTTAAAACCCAATACTTCATACGCTGAATTTATTGTCAAACGTAAAAATTACACTCAGAAATAAGTTGGCACTGTTATTTCATTTTCACATTTTTGCTTTTCTTTGGATATACCTATACCACCATTTTAATTCCCAACCATCCTAACTCACAACATCTTAATCCTTAGCAGCTTTCCTCCCTTCCCTATGTTCGTAGCCGCCACAAGCCCTGTTGCGTGCCCAGCCAACGGAACTCACGGCTCCCTCCACCACTATGTTAGTGCCGTCACTAACTTTTGGCCCCTCCTCTACCTCTCAGCAACGCGAAAACTCGGCGAAACCCAACCCATGAAACCTTATAATCAAGACAAGAGGTCTTGAAGGACCTGGAGTCCAAGTTATCCGACCTCAATCGGGGTTGTGGGTGTGAGAGAGACGAGGAGGAGTGACGGGGAAGGGGGGTAACGACGACCATCGTCATCGGCACGGATTGCAGCCCTCATGGGAAAAGATATAGGAAGGAGTGATGAATTTGCCTCCCCTAAGAGTACCATTTGAGTGAAGGTCGAAGAGGGTTTTTGGTAATTAGAAAAGAACATGTTCATTGAACGGCAATTTTAGGGCGTGCATGGAAACACTCCAAAAAAGTGTTTCCGGCACACTTCTGTACGGAAAGTGTTCCCAGGAACAAAAAGGAACAGAAACGCGTTTGGTTGCGTTTGTTCTTTTTTTGTTTTTGTTTCCTGAACGAAATAGAAATAGAAAAAAGAAACAAAAAAAGTTGTTTCTCCTAAAAGAAACACTTCTCGGAAGGAACAAAAGAACAAAAATCACTCTTCTCTCTCTTCTTCTTCTCTTCTTCTTTTCTTCTTTTTTTTTCTTCTTTTTCATTTTGGCCGGTCGCCGGCCTCGGCCATGGCCGGCGACCGGCCGTCGAGGCTCGGCCTCGCCCGATCCGGCGAGGCCGAGCGTCGCCGGCCCCGGCGAGGCTCGGCGTCGCCGGCGCGGGCGAGGCCGAGCCTCGCCCAACCACGGCCAGGCTCGGCCTCGCCGTGGTGCGGGCGAGGCTGCCGGCCGCCGGAGGCCGGTGACCGAAGAAAAGAAAAATAAAAAGAAATGAAAAATAAAAAAAATGTTTAAAAATTAAAAGAAACAAAAAAATAATAAAATTTACCAAACGTGTTTCTGTTCATTTTTATTCCAGACCAAACGTTACCAAACGTGTTCTTTTGTTCAAAACTGTTCCCCGGAACAAAACACTTTTTTTTTTTCCCGGGAACAAAAAAAGAGAAACAAATCCATGCGCACCCTTATTTTATTTTCGTTTTTGGCTAAAAGAAGCAATTGGCATATCAAGATCATATTTAGTAATAAAACCCCGACTGCGTATCTTCTGAATTTGACAACTTGATTTAATAAAAACAAAAAAAAAACAAAAATCGCAATATGTCGGCCAAAAAAAAACATATTTGAAATGATCGGGATGCTCCTCTTGTTTCCTTTGTTTTTTTTTTTTTTCCTTTTTAAACTTTCGCTTTGTGAGGGGTAAAATAAAGAAAATGAATCTTCACCCAAAAAAAAAATGAATTTTGCTAGAAACTTTATTAAATCGGTCTCACGACGTACATTCATTCTCATGTAAAGACAGAAGTCCATCTTCAACTAAGTTTTAGTCAGGACGTCTGCGTGGGAGCTTGACTTTTTGACATCGACCAGCAAAGGATTCAAGGACTCGATCAACCGGGTCTTGGAGTCTACAAGATGCATGTGAATATAGTGGCATGCCAGCTTTTAGATCACTTAATTTCCATATAAGACTCATCTACTTTGAGGAGTCGGATGCATTGAATTCACATGCACTCAAATCACCGAAGAATTATTATTGTTTGTTGTTCCATTTAGTGTTCCTCATCTTGGATCCCTCTAGAACTAAAAGTTGATTAATAATTGCAAGTTTAATGGTCTTTCTACAATGTCGCTTCCATAAGGCTACGTTAGAGTCTTCTGTTTGATTTTTTAATACTCCATCAGTTCATTTGAATATCTTGACTATTGAGTCGCATATGAGCAGATATATTTTCTTGAAACAAAAAGAAAATATTATATCGGTATATACTTTCTTGGAACAAAAAGAAAATATTGAATCAATATTTATGTTTCTTACATCTGTTTTCCCACCTTACTAGCATATCAGGAATTTTCCGATATTCAAATACTTTCGGTATAAAACTCTTAACACTTCAACTTTTAGAATCGAATAAATATTCAATTATGAATACAACAATGCTAGATTTACTAAAATTGATTTTTTGGTCAATATCAAATGTATTCACTGATGAAAAACAAGCTAGGATGTTGATACCAGAAAATGTCCCAAGTGTTAAAACAAAAATCCATGACGAAGAAAATTGATTTTGCTAGAAACTTTATGCAATGAATGTCTAGCCCCTCGAGAAAGACTTCTTAATGAAAGACTAAAGTCGGTATTGGCATTGTGAAGAATAGGAAAATGCTGCAATTTCAATTATAAACTTATTGTACGAATTCTAATTCAGTCATTAAACCTTTCAAAAAATTGATGTACTTCGACACTATTGACTGAAAATAAAATCAAGTCCTCCCAACCAAATCTCACTTGGAATTATTAACATGATGGTCGAACATTCTATATATCATGACTAGCGTTATGACGTGGATAACTTTACTCAAAACAGCACTATTTTACTTGATTACCTGATTTTCTTTTCTTTCTTTTTTCTGTTTGATATTATTCATCGTCTTCTTCTTGATTTGATGTTTGGGAAATCAATCGTGCTCTCTCTCCATGGATTTGACCTCATCCGAGAAATTGTGTCTAATAACTAGGGGTGTGCATTGGACCCAGGAACCGCCCGGACCGCCCGGAACCGGACCGGAACCGCCCGGAACCGGCGGTTCTTGAGGGAACCGGTCCGGTTCCCGGGTCCAATTGTTGAGAACCGGTGGGAACCGGTCCGGTTCCCGGTTCCGTGGGCGGATCCGCCCGCCCGCCCACCCGGACCGGACCGGTACTATTTATAATTTAAAAAAAAAAAAAAGTCACGAAGCCCCCGCCCCTAATTCGCGAAGCCCTAATTCGCGTTTCTTCTTCTCCGCCTTCGATTCTCTCGTTCCTTTCCTTCTCTTCGTCTTCGATTCCACGGTTCCACCGCGAGTATCCACGCCGCCGCCGCTGCTCCTCCTCCGCCACTGTCCGCCCCCTCGCGCCGGTCACCACTCGCCACAACCGCTGCTCCTCCGCCTCTGCAAGAACTCTCGACCGAGCCGGCGAGCCCCTTTTCCGTCACTCAACAAGGTACGAAGCCCTAATTCGCGTCTCATCTCTTGATTCTCTTCCGATTTCTTCCTCAGTCTTTGATTATCTCTCTGTTTCTTCCTCAATCTCTTCTCCTCGTCTTCGATTCCTCACCAAGCATCCACGCCGCCGCCGCTGCTCCTCCTCCGCCACTGTCCGCCCCCTCGCGCCGGTCGCCACTCGCCACAACCGCTGCTCCTCCGCCTCTGCTATCCGCCCCCTCGCCGACGCTCGGTCCAGCCGTCTTTGATTCCTCCCGAGCCTCGACGCCGCCGCTGTTGCTCCTCCGCCACTGCTGTCCGCCCCTTCACATTTGTGCAGGTGATTTAATTGTCTACGGCCTTGTATAGTAATGAAAGACTTGCAATTGTAGTACCCTGTTGATTTGCTTCTCCCTCCAGCGGCTCTCTGGTGTGGAAAGGAGCTTTGCTTCAACCAAAATTGTTCGCTGTTGAAAACCAGAATTTTTGGCGTCAAAATCGGTTCCATGGATCCACCCGGGAACCGGACCGGACCGGCGGTCCGGTTCCCGGGTGGATCCCGGTTCCGATTTTTTGGAACCGGTCCTTAGCGGGCAGTTCCCGGTTCTAGGTCGGGAACCGCCCGCCCGGACCATGCACACCCCTACTAATAACACTAGTGAAAATAGTAAATTCCTTATGAATCTGTAATTCAAAATCAAGAATCTCGAGCATTGTGTACTTCTTGGATCCACATCTTTACTTGTTCAATTAAATGTCTGTAAAATATTTTTGTTAGAGCGCATTCTTCAACTTATTTTCACTTCTGATTACAGAATTGTCTAACAACAGAAAAAATTGTGTATCTTATCTAGGTTTCAACAAATGAATAGAAACTATATATATCGTTCTACGTGTCCAAATTTGAATATTTTGAGTGGTTTCATTTAGTATTTTGAACCAAATAAAGTCGAAAAAGTGAGCTCCACAAAATTTACAAAAGAGTCAAGAGTTGGAAACGTTGAATAATAGATCGGTCGAGTCTCTAAGTACCCCACAATTACGCATGTCATGGATAGTCTGACCAATTACCTTCTTCTAGATCGAAACCAGCTCTTTTACGATTTTGTAGGATCGTTTATTGAAGTGCATCCCAATGTCATCTCTTCTTCATTCGTTCTATCAATACAAGGGCGAAGAAGCATCGACAACTCTGTTGTTTGTCTCGTTAAACCACGAACGTCAATTCCAATAACATCATACCCATCGCAAGCGCAACTCATCATTCTAGAAAATATAGAACCCTCTAATAACTCTTTTTCTCACCACCATGTGCCTTTGACATTCGAGCCACTAGCGAAAAGACTTTTCGACAAGACCCGAAAAGGTAACCTCCCACCTTAACACTTGACAAGGAAAAGAGAAATGAAAAGGATCAGGCCCGAAGTCGCATAGTACTGCATCGTCATCGCCCATCAAACTCAGAACTATAAGTTTATAGTTTATACCAGGATAATAAAAACCCAACAAAGAAAAAGAAAGGGGGAAGGTTCAGAACCTATGGTTTTCTCTTGTAAATGCATAAAACACAAAACTTCAAAACCCCAATGCATCATTACTTTGAAACAAATTGGAATTGCTCAAGCTAACGCGGCATCAAAGTATTCAAAGCACAGCTTTACCTAGCCAAAAAGATGGCGGTAGGATTTCCAGGAGATGGCGGATTCTGTTTCAGTAGCGAGGCAAGATTACCAGCCATTGTTAGAGCATTGGGGTCTGTCGCCGACAAAACTTCCACTTCTTCAAGACCGAGCTGCCTTCTAATTAAGTCCAGGTTTTCTTGAAGAACTTCAATCTCTCCAAAGGGGAGCTTCAGATCCAGAGCTTGAGCCCCAAGAGTCATTGCTTCATCTTTCTTGAACTTCAAAAAGGGCATGCAAAGCTTTTGGATTTTCTTGAAATCACTGGACTGGCCTACAGTGCTCTGCTTCAAAGCTTCCATTATCTCGCTATCGGGTGCAAAGGAACGCGTTGTCCTGTTGTACTTGTTCTGCAGTATCCTTAGACACTCAGCTTTCCATCCATCATATTGTTCGTTTACATAAATCAAACCTCTCATCTTTTCCTCACTCAGTGAAGTAACTGGGGCTCCCTTATTTGCCTTCTTCGAGCCAAAAATCTGTTTCTGAAGCAGCTTCCTCATCAAGACAATTGAATCTTGCAAATACTTATTGGCACTCTTGAGGGTTAGATCTGGAGACTCAGATAGAGGCCAGCCTGCTTTTACCACGAAACCATCCTTTTTGAGAAGTACCCTCCACACATACTCTGCATAATGAGGACAAATAGGAGCAATAAGCCTTGTTTGCACATCCATAAACCTCCACAGCAGATCTCGGTTCATGCCACCAGTACCACACGACAGTCTGTATTCATCTCTAGCAGCCTGAAGATCATAAAAGCCAGTCTTGAGAGCTTCACGGAACATACAATCCTGGTAATTCTGTTCAGTCAGTTTGACAGCAAAATTCATTTCATTAGCAAACACTCTATCTGCATAAGTAGACGGCAGACCAGTTCTCAAAGAGGACTCTGCTTCCAGAACTTCTTCCATCCATGAAAGTTCCTTTGTGAGCCTCAAAATTGCAGCATTTGCAGTCTCAGATACAAAGTTGGCATCATCAACACCGTCACCAGCATCAGCCAGAGAAAATCGTGTGGCATCTGCAGAAAATTCCTCAATGGACTGGCGCAATGTTTTGAAATTTCCAGTAGACTTGGACATCTTTTCAGAATTGAGCATGAGGTGGCCGTTGCACCTGAATCCACGAGGCCAATGTCGCTTAGCCATGATTGCCGTGTGATTGTAAATGGAGAATGTCAAATGATTCTGGATGAGGTCCTTGCCAGATACTCTTAGATCAAAAGGATACCAATATTCAAACTCCTGCTTCATGTGGTTAAGCACAGATGATGGAATATCAGATGACTGAGGATAGGGACCACCATAGAAAACAAAATCCCACACCTCATCGGTCATTTGTTCAGGTTTCATCGAACTGCTAGAACCATACATGTCATTTTTATGCAAGAGGTGGGCTATCGTGTAGTAAGCCATGTAAATAGTAGAGTCGGATAATGACTCCACAAGGAATTGCTCGTCCCAAGGGATGCGAGTGCCAAGGCCAAATGATCGTGAGCAAGCCCACTGGTTAAGCCAGCTCAATGTATGCTCAAAGCCGTGTCGTGTCTCATCAGAATACAGATTCATGTTAGATAGGCATTCCTCAGCCAGCTTCTTCCATTCAGATTCCCCATAAGTGATGTACCACTGATCTGTAAGAGCAACAACACATTCATCACCTGACCTTGACATAACCCTTTTTTCAGGTTCACTGTACATAATAGCCTGTCCAGTCTCTATAAGCATGCTTCTGATCAATGGCTTCGCTTCTTGCACTTTCATCCCTGCAAATTCCCCCACGAGCATAGTTCCTTCAGTAAATCCTTTCAAGTATGTCTTCTGCTTTGCTTCTGCAAGCTTATCTTTTTCATTCTGACTCTTAATTTTCATATCTTTGCAGACTTTTTCCGCAGCTTTATCTCCAAATTCTGGAATATTAATGATTGGCACAATCTCAAAGGGCAATACCCAGTCATCCTTCACACCAAACTTTTCCCTGAGACCTGGCTTTGCTTTCAAATCATGCAATGCCATGTAGTCATCAGGAGCATCACTGGGTACACTAGTCACAATCCCAGTTCCTTTGTCCATAAGGATGGTCAACATGGGTAGAGCATAAATAATCTCATTAAATGAAAGTGGTGACTTCAAGGGAAGACCAATAAGATCATGACCAGTCAGCTCCACCAAGCAAGTAGGCTTCTCTGGTATCTTGGAGAATCTCTGGTAGGCCAGGTTGAGGGCGGCCCTGTGAGCAATAATGAACACATCGGTATCATTGATCTCAAAAGCTCCATATTTGCCATCTGGCAACACCCATGCATTTGTTTGCCCGTACATGGTCTCAGGTCTCAAAGTTGCAGCAGCCAAGAACACTCTCTTCCCTTCCAAAACTCCCATTTTTGGTGGAAATGGTGAAACTACCTCCATCTTTATGAGAGTGTAGTCCTGAGGTTGAACTCCTTCACCACTTGCCCGGTCATGATCTGCACATGGTTGGCCATCTAGAGGAGAGTAAATTGTGTACCGCAGATCTTTCACAATTTTACCCATGGACTTCAGCTTCCTCATTTGCCACCTCACAAAGGAGTCAAAAAATGGGTTCATTTCAGTGGTGATGAAGGAACGTCTCCAGTCACAACCCAACCCAAAAACCTTGAGATCATCCATCGCCAATGGAGGAAAGAAACTCAACCAGTTGTAAGGATCCTGAAATTTTGATATTTCACCATCCGAGAGGCCAAGACTGCGCATAATCTCCCACTGATACATCTGCCCACCTGATTTTGAAGCAGCCTTAGATTTCTTCCCCTTGAACTTGTCTTTCATGGCTGGTTCAGATGCATTTTGGTCCTTTGGTTCCAATTCTTGATTTACCTGATTCTCCTCTTCACTTGGAAATACTGGAGGATCACCAAACTTTTGGATCTCCCTGGCCAGTTTGTCAGCCGATGCCTTGATGGGCATACCAGTGCAGTGAAAAGCAAATGGCAAGAGCACATTTGCCCCTCTTAGTCTGTGATAGGCTGCGGCAAATTCAAGCTTGGAAAGCGAAAATGCATGTCCAAGATGCAAAAACCCATTCATATATGGAAATGGAAAGTTGCCAAAAAACTTTTCACCCTGTTCAGGAGGTTTTTCACAAGATTCAGCATTGAAAATGTCTTTTTCTGTCCACCAGGTTCGCGCCATAGCCTCAATCTCCAACAGACGATCCCGTCTTGCGAAGCTTTTCCCTCCCTCAGTCGTCATCCCAATAAAACGAGAGAACCTACAGAGTTCAAATGCGCAACTAGATTAAGTACTTCAGGTTCTAAAGGGCAACTACCAATGGCAAACACAAGGTAGCCTGGTAGTCCACAAGAATCAGGCATAATGTAGAAACAGAAAAAACACGTCAACTTGAAAAGCAGAAAGAGAAACAATTGATAATTGGAAAAGAACAGTGGCTAGTACATGGTGCTGTAGTAATGCGACTATATTTGTGCCAGAGAGAGAGAGAGAGAGAGAGAGAGAGAGATCCATTACAGACTGGATAAACCAAAGAGAAAATGCAACACGAACAATTTGGCATTAGCAACCATTGGAGTGATTTTATCACAACTTAGGTATCTAGGGAATAGTCGCTTCAAAATATACAAAAATAAAAAATAAAAGGAATAATATTACACAGATTGGACAAACAAAATCAAAAAAGCGACACAATTAATTTAGCATTATTAACCATGAGAGTGATTTTCAAAATACGCAACATAGAAATAAAAAATAAAAATAAAAAGAAACATTGCCAAAGAGCTAAAGCTAAAAGAGCTTTGCGCTTTCCTGTCAACCTATTCTATACCGGATAAGACATATGGACTTGGAAATACATTTAGAGATTAATATCCTTTAAGAAAACACCACACATATTATCATCACCACTCAATTTTTTTTTTTTTTTTTTTTGGTGAAAAATCATCACCACTCAATTCCTCATTATTAAAAGCTTAAAACAAAAGACAGACCGAAGATACAATAGAAGATGGTGAGTCAAGAAAGTCCATCTCTTAGGTGAAAAATGAAGAGAAATATAAGGAAAGTAGTGAGGGAAGGAAGACAATGAGTAGATATACGGGAAGGAAAGATAACCTTTATAGGTCTTCATAACAGCTTAGTCATCTTTTGTTAAGGCATCTTCAGTTTGATGCTCATTTATTTTGTAGTGGCCCTCCAATTTTGTTTCCTTTAAAGATGAATACTTGTGGAAGGCAGACTGCAGCTACGTCTAATGGGCTTTGATGACTTTTACATGGGGTTTGATATCATGTAGTGTTTTTCCATTATTAATCGTAGCCAACAAGATTACATCTCGTACCATGATATGAGCATTCATAAAGAGTAAATGTATCATCATCCAAAACCGCACGATCAGATGCAAAAGAAAGAAAGAAAAAGAAAAGAAAAGAAAAGAACATGAAACAACTCACCGAAAATATATATGAGGAGAGAAAACGATAGGGGTCCTTTTATAATGCATGTAATTCCCAAACCCACTCTACCATCTTCTCCTAGAATAACAAAAATGAAGGAAGGAAAAACATCTTATATGACTATTATAATAGAATGAACAAAAAACAATTGCCGAAGCACAAAATCAACTCATCGTCAACAATCAACCTCAATCTTGAGTGAAGAGAGAGGCTTGAAGCTAAGGAATGAAGATTATCAATAATTGAAAGAGAGATTTACCACAGTTGAGGAAGAAAACAAGAAATTCTCTAAAGTAGAAATTGTGTTGGAGAATGAACAGATAATTTGGCAATCACTATGATTATTTACTCAAGCCTCATATGAAGACTTGACAACAACTTGAAAAAAAGTAAACTCTACAGAAGCATCTTGCAGCATCTCAATGAGTTGCTTAGACTAGCTACGGCTGGGAGGCATTGATGCCAGATTAAAAAGTATAGCATTTCTCAGAGGTTCGACGAAAAGTGCAAATATTGAAAACTTTGCATCTGAAAAAGATTATATTCCCTTCAGTGGAGTATTTTGACCAGTACCAAATAGCCAGTGTATCAAGCTCTATATGAGATCCACTAGACTACCTTGTATAAGAAAAAGCACTCTATCGCGTTAGGAATGAACAATTCCCACGAGTGCCAAAAGAAGAACAAATTATGCTACAACGAATGAGTTGGGTACATAGTATCTACACATCAAATATCCATGCATAGTGGCTAAATATTTTACTGAAAAAGGTTTGAACAGTCAGACAAACCCACTCATTCGGTTATGAAAATGCCAAACTTCTTCCAGCCGGCTCAAGGATTTAGAAGCAGAAAAATTTGAACTTGATAAATAGATCAGCAGAAAAAAATAAAAAACCAATGATCTGAAAATTGAACCGGTTATTGAACTGAAAAGACAGTATGAATGAGGACAAAATGCTGCCTCAACAGAGCAAGGTGACTCCAATATAACACTTAGCAAACCCAGCGATAAAATTCACAAAAAGAATGGGAATTTGCAAAAGTGACTCAGCTTTTCTAATTCACAGCAAAATTCAAATTTTTTCGACATAACCGCAGCCACAAAAAGCCCAAGAACACAAATCGCTTTCGAATTTTCTTCCACATAAGAACATCAACCGTAGCGATAACCCACAAATACATTCGACCGTTCCTAAGCCACTCACTACAGCCTCATTTGACCTCGAATCGAACGGGCTCCGTTTCAACCAAACCCGTTTCCGACCAGAACCATCGGCAGTAGCTCATCTCAGACCGAATCGCAAATCGAGCGGCATTAACAATTCCTTCCGCTCGCCGCCTAACACTCGACCTCTAACGGCAGTAAAGCTCGAACGGCAGATTTTTGCAGAGGGATAGCAATTCAACTTTTACCTGACAGCCCTCTACGGCGACAGGCTCCACGCACCTCGCGGCGGCACCAGCCTCGCGCCTTCCCGACGACGCTGAAGATTCTTCGACCGGCCGCGGCTTCTTCCCCTACACCCAAGAACGGCGCGAAGCTCGTCAATCTCGAGCCACAGCTCGACGCTTAACCCGAAAGGGGGAGCGAAAACAGGGGGGGAGGACCTACCGGCGACCTCGACCGCTAGTCTGCCGCTCGGTCGGCGGCGGCGGCGGCGGAGCGGGAGGAAGGAGGGGCGGCGGAGCGGGAGAAATCGGGAACGAGATGCCGATGAAGATTTTTTTTGCGTCGAGCGAACGGCCGAGAAGGAAAGCTATACAGGACGGGAGATGCTCGCGAGAAACAGAAAACCCTGCGGGCTGGAATCGAACCCGATCCTACGGCCGGTAGAACGCGGGGGACGGTGCGGGGGTGGACGCTGCAGATTGGACGGCCCATTGGCTTGTAGTTTTTACGCGAATTATTACCTAAAAAATCTCAAACCCATATATTTATAATAAATTTACCCCAAATTAATTTTTTTACCATTAAAAATCTCAAACTAATACACATTTTGAAAAATTTATCCCAAACTAATACATTTATAACAAATTTACCCTATATTATTTTCCATTAAATTTAATACTAAAATTACTAAATTGAATGATATGTAATAGTTGACTAATATACTAATTTACAGTTTTTTATAGTTTTACTCTACATTTGTCACAATTATACAATGTTTTATGATTTTTTGTGGCATTAATCCAATTTAAATAAAGGTATATTTTTAATAAATGTATCAATTTAGAATTTTTGCCTGTTGAATAAATTATTTTGGGTAAATTTGTCACAAATATATCAATTTGAGGTTTTATAATTAGTTTGGCTAAATTTGTTAAAAGTGTACCAGTTTGAAATTTTTCATGGTTAAAAAATTAATTTTTGGTAAATTTATCACACGTATACATATTTTGGGTTTTTCGGGGTATTAACCTTTGTTTTTACCCTGAAAAATTTTATTTTTATTTCCATTTTGTTCCTTCAAATTTCTTTTTCTTTTCTGCCAAAACTTAATTTCTCAATTTATTTTTGAAAAAAAAATCAAATAAAAGTTTGAAGTAGTTTCATTATTAAATAAGGGTATCAAGTGATTACGTTAATTTTAAAGAAGGACTTAACTTTTCAATTAATCAAGACATTTTCATCCTTTACCTTTTTAAAAATTTTTCTTTTTATTTTTTCTTTTCTTTCTTTTTCTTTCCTTTCTTTTTCTGGTTACCCTTTCCTCTTCACCGATGGCCAACTATTGACGAGGGCTTGAACAAGGTGACTCTCGCTAGCGATTGGTGAGGGCTTGCAGGCCCTCATCTAGAAGCCAACAAGGTCACTAGAAAAAAAATGTAAATACAAATTATTTAAAAATAAAATTGTCTTTTTGACGAAAATGCCTTTGTCTAGCCTGAAAAATTCAATTGGCTACTCGACCGCCAAAGTTAGGCCCTTTTTTGAAACTATCATAGCTACTTCAAGTCATTATTTAATATTAACATAATCACTTTATGTCTCTATTGACATAAGATCCACTTGAGACCCTTGTTTGAAAAAAAATTATGACACTTCAAGCTTTTATTTAAAATATTCCCTTTATTTTTTTGATCGAAAAGAAACATTTATGTTCATTAATTAACGGTATTTGAACAACACATGAGCTTAGGAACACAAAATATTTCGTTGAAATTTGCGTTTGGGTTGAACTTGGAGAAAATGCAAAGCCATCTTCCCAAGCATCTTTGGCTCAAGGTTTATTTGATTAAAGCAAATACAGTTTGATTGCTTTAGCTTCACTAATTCCATGGGCTAATCACCACTAGCAGTAGCCCCCAGGTCGGCTTAGCTTTCAGCAGAAATGTCAAGGAGCGGCTCAGGCTTTGGCAGAAATGTCGATGAACTAAGCAAGGAGGGGCCGAGGAGAGCGCCGAGCGCCGATGAGCAGAGCAACACCACGTCCACAGCCGAAGGCTTCAGCCCAGATCCTGTGCCTGAGATGAAGTCCAAGTCGTACGAGGTCCAGAGTTCTGTCGGAGGACGTCGTCGGACCTCGGCAACCGCGGCTGAAAAGCCAAATTTGGGTCGCGAAATAGGATGCGCGCTTGGAGACCAAGTTGATGCCGTACAAGGGCTAGATCTGTGCCGGAGGAGGTCCTCAAACCTCCGCAACCGCTGTCAAAGGGCCACGACGATCGGCATAACCCTTTAGACAAGCCAAATCCAGACTCTAGCATCGAGCAGACTAGACAACAGATTTGGACTCTGACGTTGCACAAGCGAGGTGACAGGTCGCCAAGGCTGTACAACCCCGACCACAACGCAACACTAGCGTTGCGCGACCCAAGTCGACCCATTACTAGCATCTGTCCAACTCCTCCATCTCCAACAACTTCAGATGTGCAAAGAGAATAGGAATAGTCGTGAGAGTAAAATCGAAATATGAAATTATCAGCGGAGGTAATTTGGGTAAAATTTTATATTTTATCTGAAATAAAAAAGAAAAAATATAGATTTTTAGCATTTTTAGAAGGCCTAAAACTTCGTCCAACACCTTAGCTTTTGGCAATGCTAAAATGTGCCTTCTGGAAATGCTAAAGCCCTTACCTTGCGCTTTAAGCTTTACCAATGCTACATTTTTCCAAAGTGGCCGAATAAATTATTGCCAGACATCTTTAACTTTTCTAAACAAATCTTAAAGACCCAAAGTCCATTAAGAATGTTGAACCAAATGTACTTTAAAAGTCTCATAAATTTCCATGCCAAATAGAGTTGGAGATCATGCCATAAGAGCCCTTTAAGTAAATTCTTCAAGAAGGAAAAAAGAGATTGATACTTAGTTGCAATTCAAGTGATGAGTCATTACGGTTCAACAAAGAATATAAGTCATGACAGATTTTAAAATGCATGCACCTTAAAAGATATTCTATAAAATCTCTCACGATGTTTTTCTGCTTTTTCACTTGAATTAATTTGTAAACTAATCTCTGACATAGTGCATAAATTGATGAAAAAATTCCAAATAAAGATTTAAAGTATCTTTATTTTCTCAAATAAAGCTTGAAATGAACTTTATTTCGAATAGGGACTTGAAGTGCTCTTATTTTTTCAAATAAAGGCATGAAGTAGATTTTGCTCCAAATAAGGGCATGAAACGGTTATGTTAATATCAAAAAGAAGCCTGATTTTCTAATTGATCAATGGAATTTTTATCATTTACCTTTTTTTAATTTCTTTCTTTCTTTCTTTCTTTCTTTCCTTTTTTTCTGGTTTTCTTTTTCTTCTTCGTTGATGGCTAGTCTCAAGTGATAGCCAGCCACTAGCAATGCCTAGAGAGGGTTGGGCGAGACCCTCACCCACAGTCAATAAGGGTGTGGACGAGGCAACCTCACTAGTGGCTAGCAAGGGCTTGCAAGCGCTAGTCGGCGCTCGCCACAAAAAAAAAAAAAAGCAAAAGAAAATTAATTTAAAGATTAAAATTGTCTTTTGACGAAAATGCCATTGATCAACCAAAAAATCTAGCCGACCAGTGATCGGCGAGATCAGACCTTTATTTGAAATTATTATGGCCATTTCGGGTTTTTATTTAAAACCGGCATAGTTACTTGAAATTTTTATTTGATACAAAATTCACTTCAGACCCTTATTTGAGAAAATAATGGTGCATAAGGCTTATTTAGAATTTCCCCTAAATTGATTGATTTTTTTTTCTGTGAATTTGAAAAGATACGCTTTATTAAAACTTGTGTGGGACGCTAATCCTCCCGCATGCGAAAGGGACGTGGAGAGCAAACCTACTTGAAAATAATCAAAAGTATATAATAACTATAGTACTACGCATTTAAAAATGCATAGTTTCGCGGGCACGCGGATTCTGAAGTTCAAAATGGGAAACAACTCAGCAGCAAGTCGCATTTATCAAAAGGAGGTTGCACATTCACGTATGCTGAACAGGTTCGAGGTGCAGCCCGAGTAAATCCATTTGCTTAGAGTCCCCGAAAGGATCAGAATCAACGGGCGTGTGCTAGTACAGACGCTGTCGCTGTCGAACCTTGATCTGCTGGTCTTGTCTTTGTTTTTGTCCTCCAAATCAGGAGGAGCATCGAAGAGGATCCTGGCTGGCGCACCGGGTTCGCACCTGGAAATGCTTTGTCCCGAGCATCCTAGAGATTCTTCGTGGGCGCACCGAATTCGCATTCCGGATGCTTTTCCCCGACATTGCAAATGTACGCGTTGTTAAAAGATTTCCTCCGGATACTTGATATCGGAGTCTTCGTGCAAAGACGGCTCCAATGCGGGGCGAAATTATCAAAAAGTTTTCAAACATATTATGTTCGTGTCAATTCAAGTATAAACTTTTTGATTTGGTTAATTTGTTCCTAAAGCTCTTGAGAATATGTCAATTTAATTCTAAACATTTTAATTATGTCAAATTAACCCTAAGCGTCTTGATGATTTACCGGTTTAATCCTAAACCTTTTAACAATTTGTCAATTTAGTTCTTCGAACCAATTTTGGTCGAAAATACTAACATGATGGTTTGATTAGCACTGGCCGTCCTATGTGACACGGCCGGTGATAACACGGATAAATTTTGTAATTTAAAAAAAAAAATTAATTTTTCAGAATTTTTTTAGTTTCTATTTCTCTTCTTTTTATTTTTTTAGTTTTTTCTTTTTCAACTTGGTTGGTGAGGAGTTGGTTGAAAAAAGGAAAAGAAAAATAAATTAAAAAAGAAATTAAAAATTACAAAAATTTAGAAAAATTACAAAAATTGGCCATGTCAATCATCGCCATTTTGCATAAGACACCCAATATTCGCTAAACCACTACGTTAGCATGTTTTGGCCAAAAGAGGAGATTTAGACAGCCTCTCATTTCACAAAATTGAACGTATAAATAGCACCACTTGCGCACACTCAAAAGATGTGGGACGAAGTCCTGAAGGTTGATGAAGATCGATTCATCACGTGGGTATATCCTCAGGTTTAGTAAAACATGGACACAAGTTTTGAGCTGGCTTAGGAGGTTAGACCTTCTGCAATCAATTGGTTTAAATTCCTAAATTTCACACCCGGGCTGAGATGGTATGCTTTTATTTTCTCAGGGCATTCCCAAGTTCATTTAGAGAAACATGACTGAGTTACTGCGCATCAAGAAAAACATGAGTGAAAGTTTTTTGCGTCAATTTTTGTATAGTTAGCTCTCCCTTAATATATTCTTATCTGTACCCAAGAAAAGAAAAGAAAAACATAAGCATGTCTTGTCTACATCTCAACTCACGTTATTCATGGCCGGCAGCACATGCACGTACACGGACACACTTCGAAATCAGATCCGACGTTAGAAAGTCGCGCTCTTATTCCGATAATGGATAATCCTCGTATCTGATCCGGCAATCCTTAAGTTGAAGCCGAAAACCCGTACTCCGTTCACATAACTTCACAATATAGTCAAAAATCTCTTTCAAGCAAGCACCGCAATCTGTAACATGGACCACCGTCCATGGTAGATTGACTGTACCAGTTGAATCCCGAAGCCGCCATCTTGTCCCGCAAATCATATAGGACATCGTAGTGATTATCATACATTCCTCCTCAACCTCATCACCAACTTCTACTTCTTTTTGAGCTTCCGTTTGATCATCTCCACCGTCTCCCTTATCAGTCTCGACATCGACTCTTTCGGCAACATCATCATTGGATCATTCTCGGCTTCTTCTCATGCACCTCCATCAACAGAATTTTCTGATGAGTTCAAGGACTCCAAATCTACTAGCTCTTCCTCCACATTTGAAGTTTCCCATGCTTCTTGAAGTCTTTGATAGTGTGATTCTCAAAGAACGCCATATCTCTACTTCAAAACAACATCTTGTTTCGGGATCCTATAATCTATAGCCAAAATCCTCGTGAGCATATACTAAGAATATGCACTCCTTTGCATTTCCATCTATCTTTGCTCGTTCGTCTCTTGATATGTGTGCAAATGCCCTACAACCAAACATTCCCAAGTGACTATAGGATGAATTCTTACCACTCCATACACTTATAAAGTCTCGTCTTAGAGTGGAATCGAAGGTGATAGATTTAACAAAATCACTACCATCCTTATTACCTCTCCAAAAAGAGTTTGACGGCTTTGCATTGGAGAGCATACACCCTATTCTCTCATTTATTGTTTGATTCATTCTCTCAGCAACACCATTGTGCTGTGAAGCCTTATGCAATGAGCTTTGTAGTAATCCTTAAATGGTCACGATATTCCTCACCATTGTCAATCATCACTTGCTTCAATTTTCTACCGATCTCCTTTTCTAAATTCACATGCAAATCCTTGAAGATATCAAGAACTTGATTTTTGCCTTTAATGTAGTACTCCATACCTTCATTAAAAAATCATTTATAAAAGTAACATAATAGGAAGTACCATCGGTAATTCTTGAAGTCATAGCACAAACAACTGTATGTAATAAATCAAATCGATTAATCTTTTTCAATGGTGGAATAGATTTAAAGGCAGCTCCATTATTGTTTTCCTACAATGGAGTCTTTGCACAGGGTTTTAAAGGTACTTTTTATGTTTGAAAGTAATTTCTTCAATGTAACAATCTTCATTCAATTCTCACTCATATGTCCAAGCTTTTTGTGTCAAAGCTCAGTAGATACCTCCCTTGCTGCATTAACATCTCCGCCACATAAATTTGCTTGTGTGGTATAGAGCAAGATGTTTTCACTCCTCTCACTACTTGCCAGGCTGCACTTGATTAACTTCAACTTTTTTTTACCAAAGTAACTCACATAACCATCATCATTTAGCTTTCCTGTGGAGATCAGGTTAAAGCGAATATTTGGGCCACGCCTCACCTATTTCAAGGTCAACTTGCATCCATTCTTATGCCAACAATTTTTTTATGAGCTATTAATTCTCATCCTCACAAGACCAAAGTCTCCACCTATATATAAAGAGAAAAATTCTCTTTTGGGGACTACACAAATCCAAAATCAACTAGCAAAATGGCGTCCGAGCATATAAAGTTAATGCTCTCATTAGTGCAGATAACTATCATGTCTTCAAAAAACTGAAGTGACATTTACAACCAGTGCTTCAACTTGCTTCTTGGCTGCCTCTTGACAATCTTTAATGGGATGTTTGGTTTTTCCACAACAAAAACCAGCTTTCTTTTCGGTCTTTGGCCTTGAGGTTGAATGACCTTTAGATCCATGGTCTTTGCTTCTCCCATAATCTACTTTCTTCTCTTGTTCATTGATCATGAGAATTCTATCACCATGGTTGTTGTAACCATCATTTTTGTACTTCTGCTCTTCACTCAGTAATTTGTCCTTCATTGATTGTACGATCAATGCTCCATCGGGTGTGGAATTGTGAATCAACACAACCAATGGGTTGCAAATTTTTGGCATAAAAACTGTTAGGAAGTCTACATGCAAGTTTGGATTACATTGATTTGATTCACTAGACCTCCCATAGTGCCTATGTACAAATGTTTCATTTTTGTACTCTATACATGACACCTTCTTTATCAAAAAGCTTGCTATGTTTTAAGATGTATTTATTACGTATGTCCAGTCCAAATTTCTCCACAAATCATAAGCATTGTCTGCCACTTTATAGTGGTGCCAACTCTTCTTTTATTAAATATAGTCTTCTCATGCTCCTCCTCCTCCTCTTCTTCTATTACTAGTTTCAAGGCTTTTGAGGACTCTTCTCCTCCCTCTCCAACTATTGCTGATTTAGTAGTGCCAGAGTCTTTGCCAAGCTCTTTGGAGGTATTCTTGTCTTGATTGGCTTTCACAAGCCTTTAATGTAAAGATGATCCTCCATCTTGTACCTCCATATTGCATAATTCATAACTATAAGCTTGATCATGTTGGCATTGTCTTCTGACATCTTGCTCTGATTCCATTTTATTGTAAGTTAAGTTGGATCGTGTTGGCCTTGTTTTCTAACATCTTGCTCTAATACCACTTTGTTGTAAATTAAGTCAAATCGCAACCAATTACAATGGAATTCTAATGTCAAAATTGTGCAATATGCGACCGTATATTCTCTTTGCCAAAAAAAAAAAAGACGTAAATAACACAGCTAACAAGAGACAAAAAGAACAATACACTATAATTTTTACGTAGAAACCTAACGTGAGAAAAACCACAAAACACTTATTCAACAACTGCTGCACTATTATCAAATGATTATAATTAACATTAACAGTGATTTTAATAGATTTTCACAATTATCACAAAACGAATAATCACTTGTTGATGAATTCTCAAGATCTCTCGTCTTTATATACATATTGTTGAAAACTCTCGTAATCTCTTGGAGTTTTTTTGGTGCACACAGAAACCTCCACTTAAGCCCTTCTGTTTATAGTAGTAGACCTACACCCCAAGTTAGGAATCCTGTTTAATTAATTGACAATCACATACTAATTAGAAATCTCCCCGATTGATAAAAAAATTCTCTAATTGAGTAATCTTCAATTTTGGTATTCTTCCTAATTAAGCCTTCTTATTTAGACTTCTCAATTGCAGCGTCCTATCATAATACGACTCCTTCCTATTAGGCATTCCTAATAAGCATTCCTAATAAGCAATTGTCAGAATATTTCAAATCAATGTTTGGCCGCTCCTAACACGGGCTACCGTTAAGCTATATCCTAGTTACAAATTTCCTTTGAAGACCATTTCGAGTTTGGAGAAAGACAGCGCGGGGGAAGAAAGCAAAACCCCATGAATTTTTAAGTTTTTTCGGTCGGGCAAAACCTCATGAATTGAAAGCTCCAGTTTTGTAGCAGAAGGAAGAAACCGGAGTTCCTTAAAGTTCGTCAGATTCGGAGACACCCATGTTCCATTTGTCTCGCGAAGCCCTGCTTCACGTTAGGGTTCTTCAACTCGCTCCACAAGCCGATTCACTCCGCCTGCTGCTCAGATTTTCCTCGACCTTGTCGAAATCTCGAGCGTTCAGAGTCTCCTACCTCGTCAACTCTTGTGGGTTGTCTCCAGAATCGGCTCTCTCCGCTTCCAAGCTCCTCAAATTCGTAACCCCAGCAAGACCGGACGCAGTCATCGGCGTCTTCAAGAACCGAGGTTTCACTCCGGCTCAAATCTCACAGATCATCGCGAGGTTCCCCACGTTGCTTTCGTTGGACCCGGATAAGATTCTCTCGCCAAAATTCGATTTTTTGCGCTCCAGAGGGATCTCCGACCTCGAATTAACCAAGCTCGTGGTTGTGGTCCCGTGGATTTTGGGCAGGAGCCTAGAGCAGCATTTGGTACCCACTTTTCGTTACGTTAGTAATTTGTTACAATCCGATGAGAAGGCCATCGGAGCCATCAAACGTGCTCCTCGATTATTGTATGATAATCCTCAAGTTGAACTTGTTCCTGAAGTCACGGCTTTGAGGAATGCCGGAGTGCCGGAGGGGAATATCCGGCATTTAGTCCTGTACCACGGGCATATGTTTTGGAGCCGGTCCTTCCGATTTGAGGAGAACATGAATAGGGTGAAGGCAATGGGTTTTGACCCTTCCAAAGTGAGTTTTGTCATTGCTCTGCGCGTGCTTATGGGCATGAGTGAGTCGGTGTGGAGGAGGAAAATTGGTGTGTATGGCCAGTGGGGTTGGTCCGAGGAGGTGGTTATTTTAGCTTTCAGGAGGTATCCATTGTGCATGATGTTGTCGGAGAGCAAAATTACTGCCACAATGGACTTCTTTGTCAATGTTGTGGGGCTTGATCCTTTGGTTATCTCCCAACGTCCACTAGCCATCGCATTTAGCTTAGGGAAGAGAATTGTTCCTCGGGGTTCAGTCTTTCAAGTTCTACTGTCTAAAGGTTTGGTTAAACCCTGTAGCCTGTCTACATTGTTGACTATTTCGGAGCAGAAGTTCCTGGAGAAGTATGTGACTACTTATTTGCGGGAAGTGCCACAGTTGTTGGCTCTCTATAATGAGAAGATGGGTCTTGCATGCTAGTTTGGAATTTTTGGTACTTGTTCAGGTTAATCTAGGATAGGATTCTGGTAAAACCGAACAAAAATTTGGCTCTTCTTTTTGTCTTTTGTCTCCGTGCTACTTGATAAATTTAAATTCTCTATTTGTGAGGTTATTGTTTCATCCCTCCATGTTTAATATTTAATCCTCCTATCTTCTGTGCAATATCTCCAATACCAAAACTAAAATGGAACTTGAGGAAAAATCGAACGATAGTGGTTCTTCCTTCTTTTGACAATATTAATTTTCCTTCCTGTAAATTCTCTTTGCCTATCTGTGTTCCCCTCATAATTATTCTTGCAATGTGTCCCCGTAATAATGAAACTATTGGCTGTGCTCGAACCTAAGGTATTGAACTGACTTAAGGCAACTCCTAATTAGTTTTACTTTATTTTACTATTAACTTAGCTTTGTTCCCTGTCACCTGGTGCCATGCTAGTAGTTCTTCATGTTCAGATAAATATTCTTTATTTTTGCCAGGTTTGGAGATATCATGATGAAATGCTCTGATTAGTAATTTGTACTTTCATAGATAATGACAAAAATTACTTGTTTACAGTTTTGTCTAGACTCAAATATGAAGTGGATATGTTCCCCTTGGAGAAGTTAGATTCCAAATTTACCAGTATAAAAGGCAACTGTGTTTCGAGCCTCTGATGGGTTTTAATCATGGATTTCAGTATAATTAGGGCAACAAATGACTTGAGACAGGGAGCAAATCAATGCATGCTGCAAGTCAGTTGATCCGGGGCAAAATCTGTTTTAAATTTAAAGAGGCATCCTTGGTGTAAGGAGTCATCTGAGAGTGATATTGCAGCGGCGATGAACTTTTTTGTCAACATCCTTATCACTCAAAATCCCATAAAGATGATGTCCAACAGTTTGTCTGGAGAGGCTGTAGCTTGCTCATATGCGATTGTTTCACCCAATTTCATGAGGAATTTTGTGACTGCTAATGGGGGATGGTCCTCACTCATTTGAACTATGCAGAGAAGATGTGTCTCACATGCTTGATTGGAACTTGAGGTACTTGGTGGGAAATTAGAATGTTCATAAACAAAAGGGAAAATTCTCCTTCTCTTGCTTGGATTTTTGCTGCTTGGTGAAGCTTGTTTCGTCATTTAGTATCTTATTCATTTCATTCTTCTGGGTTTAAAACTTAATCCAATCTTCATTGCAAATTATTGGATACTAGAAAGGGAAAGTTCAGGCCTAGCAGGGAGTTGAGTGGTTCTGCATTCTCTTTGCAGCTGTTTAAATGTCAACCTTTCTACACAAGGAATTATTCTTTGTAATTTCTAATGGTGAAACTTCTGGTTTCACTTGAAACTCTTGTCCTATAGTAACTTACTGTAGCTCCTAAAGTAATTGGTCTAACCATACTTTAGTTTTTAGGAAACTTGGCACTTTGTCCTTACATCTATATCTTTCTTTGCTATCCAATGCAACTGGTGCTTCATAAACAAGTTCCTTTATGCTCTTAAATCTTACTTGGGAATATTTCATGGAGATTAATTTATCCATTAGCTTGATATATCCCTGGATCTTTTTTTTTCCAGAAGCACGGCTGGTCAATGGACGTGCTTCTCTGTCATTGTTACTTGTCCTGAGGCCTTGGAAAATTTCAAATGACAGTAATAACACGTACCTAAATTGTGAGTGCGAGATTGTGATGGTTTAAGATTGATATTTTTATGTGCTTGTTGCTTTGAATTGAGCTCCATGCAAGTTCTTTCAGCCGTGTGGTTGGAAGGAAGTGACTTTCCGGTTGATTGGTGCTTCTATCATGTATGTAAATTCTTTTCCTTCTCAGCATCATACAAAGCATCACACTGAGTTGAATATTTCAATCTTCATCTGTTTTTTGGGTATTCAAATAAAGTTGCACTACTTGAAAAGATCTTGGTTATGTGCTCTGTCTGCAGCATAAACAGCATCGGGAGAAATAGAGAAGCATTTCTCTATTGCTTATTTCACAATATAAACCAACATCATTTTAGTAAGCCGTCATGAGACTTTCATTCAAGCATCTTTTGGTCTGTTCATTCCCTACATTACCTAATGGGATTCAATCATTCTTCATTATGTAAATAGGTCTTCTCTGTTTTCTGCTACATTATTACACTTGATGAGAAATGGTGGTGAAATGCTCTGGCCAGATTTGCTAATCGTGCAATTTTGATACCCAAGGCGAGGTTACAATAGATATTCCGGAATTCACTTCAAGATAAGCATAGATTCTTTCTGAAGCTTCGTTTTGCTCTTAAGGATGATATCACTTTAAATTAGATGTTTGCATTGTCACTAAATCTTGTCTGTATAAAGATAGTGCCACGAGAGCAATTTTGGATGGGTTTGGGCAAGTCTATTTAGCTAGATAGCTCAGCCCAGCGCTTTTTTCCTCCCTCTTTTTGTCCTATTTCTAACTCTCTCTCTGACTTTTATTCTGCCTCTTTATAGAGTGAGTTAAATTTCACATATGTGATACTAATGTCCTGACCCATCTAGGCCGCGTTTCTAGTGGCTAGCCTAGCCTCTTAAATTGTACTTCTTATAAGGTGTGAAATGAGAAACAAATTATGGTATGTTTAATGATCACTTTTTACTTTTTATGCACACTCACTTATCATAGATTTGAGCAAGTCTTTAAAAAGCTCAAGGAAGAAGAAATAGGTAGTAGATTTGTCGTAGGGTGAGAGATTCCGTAATGTCACATCTCATATTCTCACTTACCAGGGAATACAAATATATGACGAGAATTTGGGAAAATTACCCAAAAAGTCCTCAAATCTATTGTAATTGTGCTGATTTAGTGTTAAATTTATTTTTTGGCCAATTGAGTCTTAAACTTTTTGTAATTGTGTCAATTTAATCCATTCGATCAAAGTTTGACTGGCCAGCGTTGACATGGACATTGGTGGACAATTTTTAATAATTCTTTTTTTTTTGGAATGTCTAATTAATTTTTTATCTTATCTTCTTTTTTTCTTTCACTTTTTTTCTTCTTCCCCGCCCCTTCCTTTCTCCTCCTTTTGGCGATCGGCTAGAGGAGAGGGCCAGTCGCCAAATTGAGGTTGCTAGCTAGAGGTGAGCTTGCCTAACTATCGGTGAGACAAGCCCCCAAAGAGATAAGGATGGGAGTTCGAAGAAGAATCAGAACAAGGGCTTCTTCACTGCTATGAGTTCGGGGCTGTCCATGTTTGGCAACATTGTGCATAGATCTATTAGTGGGTAATCCTTCCTCCTTTGTGTTCCTCGTGTCTTGCTCATGCCTTGCCCAGTGATGGTGAGGCGAGCTTGCCATTGGCCGACTGCCTTAGTCCGATGATTGGCCCTCCCCTTTGGCCGGTCATTGAAAGAAGGACAAAGGAGGGGAGGAAGAAAAAAAAGAAGAAAAGATAAAAAAAAATATTAAAAAAATTATCTTTCGGCATTGGTTGGTGTTCACATAGCACCATCAAATTAAATTTGGCTGAATGGATTAAATTGACACAATTGCAAAAGGTTTAAGACTTGATTGGCTAAAAAAATAAGTTTAAAATTGAATTAATATATTTGCAATAAGTTTAGAATTTTTATGGTAACTTTCTCATAGGAAATTGGGGGCACCTTCGGTGGTGAAGGTAGACATCATGTCAAAACTCCGATCTTGGCTACTTCTGACTAGGTAAGTATAGTAACCTTCTGCGCCTAGATTGAGAAGGTGCGGCTTCAAAAGCATTGCAAGACAGGCTCTCAACCAACCGCTTGCTCCCGTTTTCTTTTTCAAAGTTTAGGGAACACGAACTAATGCCCGAGCCACTCATTTGCTAATTGGATTCTATTCCTAATCCTTATGGAATAACGAAAGAGGTCTACCATTTACTTCTCTTGGATGGGAGCGTCTCGACATTACTTTTATTCGAAGTTGATTATTTCTTTGAAAAAATCTTGATGTGCTTAATTATAATTTATTTAAAAAAAAGGATATTCGATAATATATTTATAAAGAAATTGTACAGTACGCCTTGAAAGTGATGGAGCACGCTTATGGATCAAGTCAATTTAAGTAATGGATGTAATAAAAACGCATTCCGGAAATAAATTGCATGTTTAGCTGTGTAGTTTGTATCTCCAGGATATTATAAAGGGAAAAGTGCAAGGAAGAAAAACAATCTTGGACGAACGAGGAACAATTCAACCAGCAGTCTCTCTACATTACAACGGATAGGAAAAAGTGAGGTCCGCAGCTGATGATTCCCTTGTATATGTACCCTTCGGATGCTCCGGGGCAAGAAATCCGATTATCTGGTCAGGGTCAAGATAACGTCTCAAAGTCGTCTTTGACGCACCAAACTAGATCCATCTTTTTAGTCCGATAAAAGTCGAATCCTTTGTGTTTGCGTCAAAATGTCAAGGAGGATTCGAACTTGAAATGGGAGATCTCTTAGACAAAAGTTGATAAATCAATCTAATTTAAGTTTGATAATCTCCCCCACAAGAGTTAATAGTGATGGTTTTAATTGGTAATGGGCTTAAGGCCCGTCCGCTCATGCTGGGCCCAAAAGGCCCGCCCACGGGAATAAGGCCCGTGGATGGGGGAAGTATAAAAGGGAGGAGAGAGAGGAGAAGACAACTGTTGGAAACGAAAAAAAACGTACGTCTTCTCCAACGCTCTCTCTCCCTCCAAAAGAAACAGTAAGCACAAGGCCACTGTTTTCTCCCCTTCAAGCGTCATCGGATCGAACAAAATGATAAATTTCTCTTCCTCTATCGACATTGGTATCTAATCTATGGCTAACAAGGTACGCTCGAATCCGTGGTGTGCTTTACGATCGGTGATACGTGTTTTTCCCGGGCTTCGTCTTCCGCATTGATTTAGGAGTTCGATTTAGTGTCGAATCCTCTTTTCGGAGATCAGTCATTCCCAACATTGGTATCAGAGCCCTAGTTCACGTTTTTCCCGACCTGTTTGACGTTTTTTCTTTAATTTTTCGTGAAAACCTTCGGCCGTACGGATCGGGGCGAAAATCCCGACACCCGAGCGCTGTTCGGCTATTTTTCTGAGCTTTCGTAAGTCGAAATTGAATTATGAAAGCACTGGGTGAAAGAGGTCGTCGAGACGAGTCCGGCGACATGTTGTGCGTCGCCGGACGAAGCCGCACGCGCCCACACGCGCGGCCACAAGACGTTGCTCATGGGCGCCACGCGCCCGAAGCGTTGGCTTCGGCCAGCGCGTGCGTCACACGCACCGGCGGCCGGCGAATCGGCACGTGCCGGTCGACGGACCGACGCGTGATGACGTCAGCATGACGTCACCCAACGGCCGTGAACCGTCGGGGCGTCATCGATACGTCATCGGTGACGTCCGGTTGGCCGGCGGTCACCGCCGGCGACCCGGCCCGACCCGAGGACGCCCGGCACGTGCGGGCGGTTCGATCAGGCTCGGCCCGACGGCCCGACCGGTCCGTCGATTCGGCCGGTCCGATGACTTGACCGTTGACCTACCGTTGACTTTGACCGTTGACCTGAAAAAAAGAAAAAAAAAAGCAAAAAGAATTTGTTTCTTTTTCAATTATGTCTGTGTGGGTTATAGGTAATCCATTTTTCATTCTGCATTTGTTGCATTAATCATGGAAAATTATGTATTTTCCATTTGTTTATTATGGATTATATAAGTGATCCATTTTAGTTCTGCATTTGTTGCGGGAACTATGATGCGTTATGCACGGATACACAAATCCCAAGAACGGACGAAGGAAGAGCTAGACCGAAATGGCTGATGAAAGAGTTAGGCGATTATCGGTAGCTTGATGGTGATTTAGTATCACACATGGTCAAGGTCAATCGAGATGATACGGAAATCATCTCGAATGGTTATCTTATGCCGGATTTTGAGAAGGTGCCGGCTTTGATGAACACTCTTCCACCCGAATGGCAAGCAATGTTAGATCGGCTATGGGAGGTCAACGTGGTCCGGATTATAGGAATCCGGTGGATGCTTTTGTAAGAGAGTACTATAGGTTGAATTGGCCAAAACTTCAACCCTTAGATTGAGCGCCACATGGCGCGAGTAAATGCGCCTTGGTGGCGACATGAAAGCTCTCCAAAAGTTTTTCCATGGTTGGCAAATGTGCCTTCAGTTTTCTCAGATGTTTTGACTAATAGATTAGAAGAGACATTCCCTAATTATTTCTTAGATTAATTGTGAGAATTTTTATGGATGTATATATCTCTTTCCATGTTGATATTTTTCTTTGTATATATTGCTCAGTGTAATGTATAGTGGTATTATGTGAAAGCACTGTTATTCTATTGGATGTTAGATAATATTTGCTTTTTGTTACTGGCGATTCTTTGTGGGTAGTTAGGCAGTGGGTAGTTATAGAAGTTTTTGTAACTTCATAGAATTGATTTTACATATGACAATCATATTAATGATAGTTTTAAGTTAGGATTTTTGGAGGATGATTGGAAACGTAGTGACATTTTGATTTTGAAGCCTTACTTAAAATTATTCATTAATATAATGGGCCTATGTAAAAGTTGATGCATAAATTATAGGCATTAATAATTCGTGCATGTATGTTTGATGTGTTCAGATCGATGTTTTCAGCAACTAAGAACGTTATTGCTGATATGAACAGCAACAATTGTGAAATATTGAATATGAAGATTCAATATGTGCTGGAAAAGCACGAAGCACTAGAAGCTTTTGACCATATTATGGAAGATCTTGAGGGTGTCGTGCGCCACCTTGAGCTAGCAGAAGACCGCCTAACGGCATTTAAGCCAAAACAGACATTTGCAATCTTTGGTTCTAGCTCGAAAGGGCTTTGAGCTCTAAGCGCAAGCGTATTGATTCGTTCAATATGTGGGAATGCAAAGGATCAAGTCCTTATTGCAAGAGATCAAGAGTTAACCAACACAAGAGAGGAAAACATCCTCAAGTGAAGAAAATGTCAATGGTGAGATGTTACAACTGTGACAAGAAGGGTCACTATGCTCGCGACTATCGTGAGCCAAAGTAGCTAAACACCTCTTGCACATTTGAGAACTTTGCTTATGTGTCGAGTTCTGCATCATTGGCTTAATCCAATCCTTTGTGGACTGTAGATTCAAGAACAACATACCATGTAGCGAAGGATAGAGGATCCTTCGTGGAATTCCGACGAGTATCAAATGGAACTAAGTGGATCTATGTGGGAAACAACTCCAGAGCTGAAGTTAAAGGGATTGGCACCTGCCAATTGAACATGCATGGTGGACACAACTTGTTCCTACATGATGCTCTATATGCTCCGGAGATTCGTCGAAATTTTGTGTCTGTTTTGGCGTTGGTTAAGCTTAGTTTTTAGTATGAACTTCCATAATAAAGGTGTATATTTGTGTTTAGATACAAACTACTATGGTTGTGGTCACTTTCTGAATGGTTTTATTGTACCGAATGTTGACTATGGTGATGTCAATATGTTATTCCCTTGTTTCACGTCTTTTACTTCGTGAGATAATGATGTGAATGTGTGGCATGCTAGACTTGGTCATATTGGCCAACAACATATGAATAGACTAGCCAAAGAGGGCTTGTTGGGCAATATTGAAAAAGTCGATTTGTCCATATGTAAGCATTGCCTAGAAGGAAAAACGACAAGGAAATCATTTGGAAAAGGTAAAAGAGCTGACGTTCTTCCGCATTTAATCCATTCTAACGTTTGTGGTTCAATGAATGTGAAAGGAAGGCATGAGACTGTTTACTTCATCACTTTTAATAGATGATTATACTCGATTCGGATGTGTCTATTTGATTTCTCATAAATCTGAAGCATAAGTTGTTTCAAAAGGTTTAATGAACTTGGTAGAAAATCAATTAGACAAGAAAATAAAAGCATTGAGATCCGATCGAGGTCGAGAATATTTATCTGATGAGTTCAGAAAATAATGTGATGAAAATGAATAGAAATACAGTTGTCTATTCTATATACTCCTCAACAAAATGGTGTTGCGAGAGAGAAGAAACAGAACCCTCCGGAAATGGTTAGGTTCATGATGGCGCATGCTAACTTACATATCACTTTTTTGGAGTGATGTGTTGTTAGCTATCTGCCTATATACTTAACCGGGTGCCTTCCAAATCAGTTAGTTCCACTCCACATGAGTTATGGACAGGTAGAAAATTGGACTTAGGTTTTCTTAAGTCATGGGGTTGTGCTGCCTATAAAGAATCCTCTCACAAATTTGGGAAATATGGTCCAAAATGAAATAAGAGTATTTTCGTGAAATACTCCGAACACTCGAAAGGGTATGTGTTCGTAGGTGAGCAGGAAAGTGGGAGTATAACTGAATTTGAATCACGGGATGTCACATTCTTAATGGATGAATTTCCTAAGAATGGCGAAATAGGGGAATATTACTCCCTATTTGAAACATTGGATCAAGATAATGATATTAGTGGAGTTTGTCCAAGTGGGAGTAATATGAGAAGTGATGAATTGAATTCAACTCATTCTCAATTACAACCACATGATGAGATGATATCGTCATTATCTAATCCGAGTGGGAGCATAATTGGGAATGATGTGCTAAGTGTACTATCTCCCATACGGCGAATAAGTCGCCACTTTTATAATTACTCCACAAGATGAGGATGAGCCAAGAAATATTAATGAGGCTCTGAATTGCCCTAGTAAGGAAAAATGGATTTATGCAATGAAAGAGGAAATAGAGTCAATGAAATCAAACAAAGTCTGGGAACTGGTTGATCTTTCAAAAGGGACGCAGAGCTATTGGGAACAAGTTGGTTCTCAAAATAAAGCAAAAGGTTGATGGCTCGATTGAAAGGCATAAGGCTCACCTTGTGGCGAAGGGGTATAATCAACAGGAATGAATTGATTATGAAGATATGTTTTCTCCTGTAGTAAGATTTATCTTGATTCGCATAATTCTGGCAACAGTGTTTAGCATGGATCTTGAGTTACATCAAATGGATGTAAAGACTGCTTTCCTCAATGGAGAATTAGAGGAAGGAACATATATGGAACAACCTGCTGGTTTCATAGTGAAAGGCCAAGAAGAAAAAGTATGTCGACTTTTGAGGTCGATATATGGTCTTAAGCAGTCATCAAGACGATGGTATATACGTTTTCATAATGCATAATGGCATATGATTTTTTCGATGATTGATGAGGATCATTGTGTTTATATCAAAAGATCCAAGGATCAATTTGTGATCATATCATTATATATTGATGATATACTAATTGCCGGAAGCAATATGGAGCTTGTTAATCTTTGTCAAAAGTTGGTTGTCTTCCAATTTTTGAATTGAAGTATATGGGATTTTAAACCCATAGACACTCCTATTGCAAAAGGTGAATGATTGAGCCATAAACTGTGTCCAAGGACTCCACAAGAGAAGGAACAAATGAAACATGTTCCTTATGCTAGTGCTGTTGGGAGCTTGATGTATGCTATGATGTGTACAAGACCTGACATATGTTATGCAGTTGGAATGGTAAATGAATACCAAACAATCCAGGTCAAGCACATTGGAAAACCGTTAAAAGAATACTAAGGTATCTAAAGGGAACTGCTGATTATACGCTGAGTTATTATAGAAAAGGATCTACGACTCTAAAGCTATTCTGGTGTTGATTGGGGAGGATATTTAAATAAAAGGAAATCTACCTCTAGGTTTGTTCTCTTACCGAATAATGGCACCATGTGTTGGAGCAGTAAGAAACAAAAGTGTATAGCCTTGTCCACGATGGGAATTGAGTTCGTGGCATTATCGCAGAGTATAACAAGATGTTTGGCTTAAGAGATTTTTGGATCATTTAGGTGTTATTGGAAGTGCTGCAGATTAATTGTTGGTTAATTATGATAGCCAAGCAGCAAAAGTGTACACCAAAGATCCAAAATATCATGACAAGACCAAACATATAGATACCAAGTATAATTTTGTCATGGATATGATTGCATGAAAAGATGTGAACTTAGAGTACATACTACGCATAGAATGGTAGCATATCCTATGGAAAAGCCAATACCTAGAGATGTGTTTTGTGGCCATATGAAATCTCTAGGATTGCGTAGAGATTGTAATTTCCCTAAGTGTTCACAATTTGATGAATTTGTGTTTTCATCATTAATGCATATGAATCTTTGTTTGATCTTTATGCATCTTAATGCTCAGTGCATTACTTTAAGTTAAGAAAGTATGTCGGATAGATATGAGATTAGCCGACTCACGCGGGTAATCGCCTCTATTTACTGTGTGATAAATAGAGATGAGACTGTTTTTAAGCTTATTATCTAGGTGATAATCGAGAGCTCAAGCTTAAAACACGTATGTCGCCTTAATTGAGTGTTAAGATGAGGACATAATACTTACTATGTTCGAGAGTAAAATACCCCACATATTTTACTTTATCTGTCTATGATGCCAGATGTGAGTTCTGATGAATTTAGTGAATGAGTAGATACGTGACCTCAAGTTAGACATTGGGTATGTCTGAACTATCATGTGTACAATATTGAAAGGTGTAGACATACGCTCCATGGGAAAGGAGTTGATATCGTAATACGTATTTCATACTACGTATACATGAGACGACCAATAAGAGTGACAAAAGTTTGATCTCAACTTTTTCTTATGTCGTGTGAGACTCTTGAGGAAAGAGTTCCTCAATTTTTAGTCCCCTCATGACTCTTACTTATTCTCAAGATTTCTATTTAGTGTTTGCTATCTTAGGATGTTACCAATGGTCATGAGTTTGATTCGATCTAATGGGGCATTTCTAGAAAAGCAAGCTGAACTGAAATTGAGAGTTTGAAGGAAAGAGGAAGATCGATTTTGGAGAATCACATTATAGTTTTGTATTCACCGGTTAACCAATTATGACTATTTTTGGGATAATCATAATTGTGAATACAATATATATATATATATATATATATATATATATATATATATATCATTGTTTAAAAGAGATCAAGAGAGATATAAATGTGATCGATCGATTTAGGGTACTTGCATACTAAATCTACTCGGAGTGAAATGCCCATTATGAGCTGCTATATATTCCTAACAAATGTATGGAACGAGCTCTACTCAAAGTATATCTTGATCGCACGGATTATTCACCGGTATGAATGTTGAAGAGAAGTAAAGAGAATTCTGTTCGGCCCACCATGTGTGAGTGGGAGATGATGATTTTAATTGGTAATGGGCTTAAGGCCCGTCCGCCTATGCTGGGCCCAAAAGGCCCGGCCCACGGGAATAAGGCCCGTGGATGGGGGAAGGTATAAAAGGGAGGAGAGAGAGGGAGAAGACAACTGTTGGAAACAGAAAAGAACATACGTCTTCTCCAACGCTCTCTCTCCCTCCAAAAGAAACAGTAAGCACAAGGCCACTGTTTTCTCCCCTTCAAGCGTCATCGGATCGAACAAAATGACAAATTTCTCTTCCTCTATCGGCATTGGTGTCTAATCTGTGGCTAATAAGGTACGCTCGAATCCGTGGTGTGCTTTACGATTGGTGATACGTGTTTTTCCCGGGCTTCATCTTCCGCATTGATTTAGGGGTTCGATTTAGTGTCGAATCCGCTTTTCGGGGATCAATCATTCCCAACAAATAGGTTTAAGAGTTAGTTATGCAAATAAAATTGAGTAAGTTAGCACAAAAATGGTAATTCACAAACTTTAATAAAAATTGGTAATTTCAAAAGTAAGTTGCTAACTAAGTTCACTAGCAACTTTTTGATACTTGCTGACATTTATAGAAATTTGATAGCACGAAATGAAATCTGCAGTTTTTGACATGGAAAAATAGAATTTTTCCTTGTAAGACTCGTGGAACTAGGTGACCAATGCACAATGACCCAAAACCAATGAAGCACGAACGATTATTCAATGAACCTAGCCCATGTATTGACTGAGTCTAGACGGCCATTCAAACGAAAGACCCATATGGCACTCATCACTACGCTAGGTACTTACAGGGAACCACAGCACCTCGTTTCCATCTAGCATAATGGGAACAATGCCAAGAAAAAAGATCAAATTGCTCCTAAAAAAAATTGAAAGGATATTAATGTGACGGCCCAAGCGACGGTCTTCGGACGTGCACAAAGAAGGGGTCCCTCTCTTGTCCCACATCGTCTAGAGATGGAGTCATAAGTTAGCTTATAAGGCTTGGGTCTCTAACCTTTGTACATACGCATTTTCTTAGAGTAGTATGGGCTGCCCTGAGAAAAATAAAATTGTGAGGAATTATTCGTGTGGAGTCACAAACACATTTTCTTGGGATCGTAGATTTGTGCTCTAAATGATGAAAGTCGACAAAATATCACAAGAGAAAAATAGGTTGCTCCATCTATCGAGAAAAGGTATCATAGAACCATACTTTGTCGAAAATTTTGTCAAAGAATCCTGTACTAGTGGTCAAGTGGAATCAGCTTGAATGCTGCTTCTAAGCAACAGAAAGATAAAGCAGGATTCGAACTTGAAACTGGAAAATTCATGAGGCAAAGTTTGATAAATCAATCTAACTTAAGTCGATAGTTTCATGTCTGAGTTAGTAGGTTCAAACATTGGTAAATTATGCAAATAAAAGTTGATTAATTAGTATAAAAATCGGTAAAAATTTGCGAACTATAATAAAAGTCAATAATTTTGAAAGAGTGTTGGTAAGTTGCCAACTAATTACATGAAAAAAAAAATTGCTCATATTACTTTTATAATGGTTTTTTTACACTTATCAATGCTTATTGAAATTAAGTAGCACGAAAAAAAATAATCTAAATTTTTTTGACATGGAACTAGGTGACACCTAAAACAAATGAACCACGAGCAAATTATTCAATGAACTAATAAATATACCATATTGAATTCGGAACCTACAAGAGACCTATATGATCAAAAAATTACTCAATCAATCATAAATTTATTGTGCAAATGCTAATTTAATCATAATTCTTTCGATTTTGTCCATATAATTTTAAACCCCTGTTTGAAATTTCAATGTAACTTTCTTATCAATTTTTGTAAAAAATCACTAGTTTAGAATTTTGTCATTACTAGCTATCCTATGCAGCATGCTATCACGTCTATGAGTCCCTTTGAAAATCAACTAAAATGACTATATTGAAATTTTATATAAATATTTGTGACTAAATTGATAAAATTAGAAAGTTTAGGAATAAATTCACATATGTGCAATAGATTTTATGACGAGTGCTAGACATCTAAAGTGCCAAAATTTAGTACGATGAGACATTTAAGTGCCAAAAGTTAGGAAAGTGACAATTAAATGTCAAAATTAGAGCAAAATAAATCAGTTAAGTGCCAACAACAAGAAAATTCAATCAAAATACGATGTGACGATTTTTGGCGAGACAAGTGCAAAACGATGTTGTTTTATAAATTGGCGTGACTAGACAAGTGCAAAAACGGCGTTATTTTTTTGCTAACATTGATAAATAATTAATAAAAAAATTAACTAAATTAAATTTAATACCATTTGAAAAAAAGAATTAAATTAAGATGAACAATTACAAGCGAAGATGATGAACAGCTGAGGGCTTAGCTCTCGCCACCGCAACCTTCCCACCGTCGTTGGAAAGGGCCGGTGATAGTGGCTAGGGGCCGGTAGGAAGGTGGCGATGGTGAGGGCAAAGCCTTCAATCGCACTTGCAACTATTCATCTTCTTTCTTCCTTTTTTAAAAAAATAAAATCAATTTAATTAATTTTTAATATTAAAATTCAAATCTACCAAAACAACATCGTTTTACATTTTTTTTTTTAAGTTAGCTCTTTGGCAAGCCACAGGCAAGCAGAATTAATAAAAAATTGCTACATTAAATTTCTGGCGAGGTGACACTCAAGTGTCCTATTTTTTTTTTTAAATGATATTTAAATATAGCTTTCCTAACTTTTGACATTTAAATATCCTTTTGTGCCAAATTTTGACACTTATACTTTTGCCAATTTATGACCGATTGACCAGTCTCTTCCCTTGAGGCCTGCAAAGCTAGGCCAACAGTCAAATGACCCAAAACCAAGTGAGTTAAGAAGAAAAGCTCAAGTGCCATTCTACACGCAGTGTCATGATATGTCGTGATCAGCAGAGCAAAACATTTTTCTCTATGGAGTGAACCTCAGAATACAAGTGGAAAAGGAAGAAACGAGCAAATGACAGAGTATGGTGGCTTCAAGCAAACAAAAATTGAGAACATAACATGAAAACTGTCTATTTGAAGACAGGAGAATCCAAAGGAGGAAACTACCTACTTATAGCCGTTAGAAATTGGGATTCCGAGTGCATCAAATTCGATAGAAAATTAAGAGGGAGACAAAACAAGAATATCTTAGGCCGTTCTTCCACGATCCATATTTTACGCCATCGCCCCTCTGCTCGATACATACTCTTATACATGTGAAACGTGTGTGGGTATTTTACAACCAGCATAGTACAGAAAAGATTAGAGCACAGTTGATATCCCAAAATCTCTAACAGAAGCACTCCTTTAGACATTTTCCTTTCAATTGTGTATAACTATGGCATGTACAATGAAAATGTGTGTATCTACTTTCTTTGTAGCCCCTGTCGTGCTCTTTGACATCCATGGGGTCATATCATACACCAAAAAAAAAAAAAAAAAAAGAGAAGAAGAAGAGGAAGAAGAGGAAGAAGAGGAAGAACTTTCCACCTGTGGCTGAATCCTGTCCAATCGCGGGCTTCTCAACGACTTCCCAAAATTCTGATGGGCACGGGTAATTGAGAACAAAGAGTGAACCAAAGGCTATGTGATCAATTTGCTGTTGCAACTCCTACAATGTAAAGCTCTTCATGTAGGTATAAACACCACCGCATTATACTTGTTCAGCATGAAAATCATGAGGCATTGGTCAAATTTCGTGACCGCACAGAGTCACCCTTGAGGAAAAAAGCATAAAGAAGCTCATTCCACACGTCCGGAACACCAGGCAAGCACCAATGGCTACAATCCTGCCTATGGAGCGGAGCAGGACCCAACTTAGGCCCCAGGTAATACAAAGAGGAATGGCCATCTTTTCTGCGCGCTGTCATAGCTGTGATATTCAGCACGTGAAGGTTATTCTTTACCGTTTGGTTGGACCGATCAGTTAACAAATCAGTAAGAATTTTCAGATGGACCAACGAAACTGGGGAGGAGCCCAAATCGGGTAGAGTCTCCAAGTGACATGTTCCTCCAGACTTCCAGTCTCCACCTCTGTTAAGAACATACATGCCATGGTTACTTTGAATAATAAAAAAGCAGTAACAACAGATGAGCAATAATGTATAACTGACTATAAAATGAAGCTCAATATGCTCAAGAGTGTCAAAATTATCTCCCTCGTCTTCCAAACCAAGTGACTTGCATCTCAACCACTCTCTACAGTGATGCAGTGTTCAAGGGGCATGATATCACAATTACAAAAAGATTTTAAACCCAATCACCACTTCTTTCTGAGGCTTAAAACAAGTCCTCGATTATTTGTTAAAGTTTTAAGAAAAGAAAATGCTGCTAATTATAGAGAATCTGCAGCGCTATGTCAAACGTAAGGAGGAAAGCCACTGATAAGCCATGATCCAAAATAGACATGTCAAATCCGAGAGAAAAGACAATGTCAGAGTACTTGCATGGATCCACACGACCTCATTTTCATCTAGCCTAATGGGATTAAATGCCATGGGTCAGGATCATATTGCTCATACTAAATTTGAAAGAATAAAAATAGTCAACAAGAGAAAAATCTCACGAGACAAAAACAGGTTGCTTCATCTTTCAAGAAAAAAATATCATAGAACTATATACAGTTGAAATTTTAGTCAAAGAATCTGGTATCAGTGGTTTAGTGGTCATCAGCTTAAATGCTGCTTCCAAGCAACAGAAAAGAGGGAAATGAATATCCAATGTCAACATGAAAGAAAATCGCGCTCTTCTGATGCAAAGAAGATGAGTGAATTCACTGAGGTCAATAGAAATCAGCTTACCTAAAATGTACAGGTGCATAGGATCGAAAGTAGACCTGACTTTTGCTCATATTCACATGAGCACTGATCCAGTCAAGTACTGTCTCTAGCGATCTCCGATATGCATCTTCAACAGTCATATTCATCTTAACCTCATTTCCAACCTGGAAGTAAGAGCCCCTGCCATAGACATTCAGAGGAATCAGATCTAAGTTCTTAACATTCATTGTGGAAAATGGAACCATTTCTCAAAGAAACATAGGGCAAGAGTAAGGCTAAAGGCCCGAGGTTGCATCCAAGAAAGGTGACCAAAGCAAACGGAATTTTGTATTTCAGGGAGAGAGGGGCTTCCTTAGTCAATGGCTGGATAATGAGTCTTATGACTGATTGTAAAAGAACTAAGAAAACATGGTCTGCCGAGGATACAAGAGAAACGTCCAGCAAGCATAGCAACATTAACTATGAAAAGCCCTTTAACTTCCTATATTGCACTCATAACCGACATTCCAGATCTGGAGGGAATTAGTAAATTCACACACCATCTCCTTAACAAAAACATGGCCAAACGACCTAATATATTATGAGCCAAAGCAATGACTTCCCATCTGAATCAGAGGCCACACTTGTAAAGGTGGTGCAGAGGGGGACATCAAAGGGAAACTTGCCATTGTGCAATCTAGACCAATGTATCATTAAGCCATATGATCAAACTGCTTAAAGTAGCAAGTAAAGTGTCATTTTGCAATTTGCAATCCAGGAGTAGCGCTTGGAACAAAGTCCCTGTATTTTTTAGGGGTCAACCACTTAACGGGACAAAATATGACAACGGGATGATATAACATACTTACACGCGTACAGTCTTCTCATAATTCCACCAATGCCCAGTATTGAGAACCAGCACATCAGCATCTGCCCACTGTTTAGAAGTCCAGTCAATCTGATCCAACTTCAGGGTAATCTTCACGTCTTCTGGAGATCCAGCCGGAGCTCGGCCTTGCGCCACTAGAAATGGGGATCTGTAATATTCAACTGTGCAGTTGAAGTCTCTGAACTTGTATACCAAGAATCCAGTGTGCTTAGTGATTGGTCTACCATTCACTTCGTAGACTGCAGCCTTATCCGAAAGAGCAGACGAGAGCATGCAGAGTAGGGATTCCCATTGGTTCCGACCAATTGAGTCACCAACAAACACGACCCTTTGGTTGCGCAACCTTTCCAGCATCATCTTTGCATCAAATCTGTACTCGATTAGACAGAAAGAGAAATGTCAGTATATTTGTTTTCTTGTGGGAAATTGAGGACAGGATTCATGTAAGAAATGCTCTGACATTGGATGTTTGGTTCATCACCACCTAATTAAAACAAGGAAAAAGAATTAATCGAAGATGGCTCTGATCATGTAAAATTATCCTCAGGATACTGCCAAACAAAATACCAATTAAATATTTGATCCATCGCCATCTAATTAGAATGAGGAAAAAAATTAATCCAAGGTGCTTCTGAACGTACAGAATTTAATAAAAGATGATATCATATCACCAAATGAATTACAGGTTCAATCATCATAAGACTTAGATTGACCCCCTACTGCCTAAAGCTAATTTGAAGGCCTTCTGTCAGTCTCAATTTTCCTATTGGAACAATTAATCGAGCACTTATCTATAACATCTGTTGAATTGGAATTATGCAGCATGAGTAAAGTAGATCCGTTACAGGCTCTGCAGTTGACAGACAGATCAAGGAAATTCAAGGGCAAAAGAGAATCTCCTATCAGATGCTTGTTAAGGCCTTGCTAAGGCATGAAGATAAATTTGGCTATTGGATATCATCCATATATACATCCACTAGGTCATCCAAAAGATAGTGGAAAAAGAACAAACAGAGCACGACAATGACATACCTAACCACATGCTGGAGACACCTTCATCAAGTTTCAACATCTAAACTGGATTATGTGTAATTTGTCCAATAACAGTAAATTTGATTACTAGCAAGACTATATATGCACTGAACCTGCACAGCAGCAATTCAACTTAAAATCTTTATTCTTTACATACTACAGAAGTTAAGCACAGTATTTACTTGTAAACTACACTTATGTCTGATGGTCTTCTATAACTCTGCATAGTATCAAAACATAAGTCTTATGCTCAAACCTCCCCAGACCCCTCAGTATGATCACTTTCACGTTTCAATCTTAGGACAAACAGACAACAGACCCAAAAAGAAAAGAAAAGTCTTAGGACAAACCCTTCAACCGCACATGGAATGAGTGCTAGCATTCTATATTGAACCCATGTTGTCACCTAGAAGGTCCCCCCTAATCACCAGACAAGTTGAACATCGATCTTCATTTCCTCAAGCTCTAGCATGAAGCCCTCCCTTTCCGACACCATGTAAGTTATTTGGAAGAAAGTTTATCTTTTTTTCCTTTATTTGCTCCTCAATTAAATTTTGCTAATAGTTTTTCCTTGTAACCATCGCTAGAGTTCTTATGAAGCTTGAAAAAACAAAGCATGAACAGAAATTTCATCAAATTGGTCCTTCACAAGAACATCCACACTCACAAGTTCACAACCTATCAAATGACTGGACGGTGAGCATCCAAACCTGCCTTACCGCATTAAATTCCGAACAACCCCAAATGGAGAGAAAAGCACCAATCAAGAAAACCAACACATGAACAATAAATGCAATCATCCTTCAACAAGCAACACACAGCGTGACAGATATGTCTCAGAAACAGCTAGTCATAATACAAACTCCTCCAACAATTAACGCGAAAAATTAATAGCAATAAAATGGGAAATTGGCAAAGCAAATATTATAAAATTATTCAAAAATTGACACAACAACAACAATATCAAAAGGTGCGAGTGAAGAAACCTGGGCAAGTCACACATCTTGGGTTGCCATCTCCACTTGGTGTAGAAACTATCAGGCCTACCATTCTCAGAACATCTGAAACCATCATCTAACAAGGCACAATCTCTGCTCTCATACAGAGGATACCTCTCGTCCCACACCCAATTCCCATCAAACACGTCACAACCGCCACCGCTCTCGTCAAGAAACCTGGGCCGCCCAGCGGCCGCCTCATCCAGCGGCACCCGGCCGCTACGGAGCCAGGACTGCCCTGTGTTCCGTAGCCTCTGAGTCACTGTGCTGTAGTCCAAGTAAAAGCAAGAGCCGATGAAGAGGGCGGCGACAAAGAGGAACCCAACTATTCCGAAAGAAGGCTCAAGAGGGCTCTTCAGGCGCTTAAATTTGTTCAGTACGCTCAAGTGGGTCACCATTTCTGAGCACCCTGATGGTTTGTTCTTGGACATTTCGGGGGAGAGAGATGAAGGTTCATGGGAGCTGTGAAAAGACAAGGTGCCAAGACAGGCCTAAAAAGTGGGTTCAGATGGATAGTGAGACAGAGAGAGAGACAGAGACAGGGAGGTGGCTGTGCGTGTGAACGTGCTTGCTGCTTCTTCTTCTTCTTCTTCTTCTTCCTTCTTCTCCGCGAGTGGTGGGTCTCACAAACAACTGCGACCAGTAAGAGCATTAATTAGAGATGCTGAGTAAAATTATGGGAATTATTTGCTTGTCTGATTCCGGCATTTAACCTTCCTTTCTTGCCGATTCTTTACTCCTTCTGTGAGTGAGTCAGAGAGAGAGAGAGAGAGAATTTGTCCTCTAGGAAAATTTGGGAAGAACAAGAAAGAAAACGAAACCAAATTCCAAATCTGGCGGCAGAAAGAGAGAAAATGCAAGAACCCACCAGCCCAAAATTCATTCAAAATCTTGCAGTGGGGATTCGAAGCGAATATTCACGGACTAGAAAAAAGGACAGAAATTCATCGACCAAAACCCAAACCCCCAAAAATTTAAAAAAATAAAAAAAAATACTTTTTCCGACCATAACGTTAGACTGGGTCTAGGCAAAATTCAAGAGCAGGATTTTATTAGTGGACGTCGTGTTGCTCGGGGCCGACGTGGGTCTCGTAATGCGTGCAGGCCTGCTCGATAGCGCCACACCGCGACGACCACGACTTGCAGAATCCAATGACTCGTTCCTCGCCCGTGCGTTCTTGATTTTTGCTTCTTTGATTAGAAAATGGGGGTGGAGTAAGAACACCCGCGCTCTCCGACAGCGACAGAGATACGGCATTGAGTTGAGTGAGTGAGAGAGAGAGAGAGAGAAGAGAGACAAGAAGATTATAGTAAAATGGTCGTGATTACATTATTGTGAATGGACAAAGAAGAAATCGTCCGTTTGATTGCGACGGCGGAGTAATCAGTGCGCGATTTCCGGGACGGCGTCCGACGTGCGCACTACTATGGGCTTCCGGTCACAGCACGGAATCCTTAAACCACAACCCCCCCCCCAAAAAAAAAAAAAAAAAAAGAAGAGGAATAATCCCTACCGACCCAGTAGAATTGTCGGGCTTTTCTATATTGTAAGATTTCCTAGAGAAATGGTTTCGGATGGAACGCGTAGGTAGCTTAATGAATAATAAATTGGTGTATGCCGCTTCTAATTATTAACAATGATTTTCCCCCTCATTCACTACTATTTTCCCCGAGGGTCTGTTTATTTTGTGAAAAATGTTTTCTTACCAAAACTTAAATTCGAAAAAATAGTTTTCTTTTTAAAAAAAAAAAAAGAAAACGTTTTTCAAAATATGACAATATATTGATACTTAAACTAGAAACTCCATAATTGGGCACAGGAAACCTCGATATTGGTTCCCAAGTCCCGACAATCAAGATCAAGTCTCCATCAACTAGACACGGGTCCATTGAGACCAGGCTTGGGTCTCCGATGCTCAAACCAAGGCCCCAATGCCCGTGCCCAAGTCCATCGAGATTAGGTTCAAACCACTAGTGCCCATACTCAATGCTCCGGCATCGGAAGTCAAAGACTATAAAGATTGTACTTGGGTCCTTGATGCTCGAGCTTTGGTCCCGAGCATTAAGCTTGAGTCCTTATAAATGAAACATTTGTTATTATGAAAATATTTTAAAAAATCAAGTTTGTAATTATTTTTTAATTTAATTTATTTTCTTCCTTTTTCTAATTTCTTCCTCCTTGCTGGTTGTCGCCTATAGTGATAGTTGGTGAGTTCATTGTCTCTTGCTATGAGGCTAGAGCCTCGCCAGATTGTGCGAGCTCACGATGAGGTTGTGTGAGCTCATGGCCTGCTGGTGATGAGCTCAAGCCTCACTAGATTGGACGAGCTAGTCGAAAACCCTCAAACTTAGCCTTGCTAGATCAAACAAGCTCATGGCCTCTAGCGGGGATCCTCGATCTCACTTGTGGGCATTGTCGTGGTCGATGATTGGGTAAGAAAGGAGTAAAAAGAAAAGAAAAATATATAATACTTAAAAAAAAATTCTTTTATAATTCTCCCCATCAATTTTTCTTACCAAACAATATAAAATACTTTCTAAATCCTTTTATGGTTTCAACTAAATGCCGAAAAATAAAGTCTTGTTTTTGTAAAATGACTTTTTAAAAAATATTTTTCAGAAATTGTACATTTTCCACCAAACAAATGGAGCCTGACTATATTTTAAGATTACGTGAGTAGTCATGAAAATCCTATATGATTCAATGTTAAATATTGTTGGATGTTTCGACCATCTTGCATTTAATAAAAATAGCGAGTTTGCAAAATTTACAAGGAAAGGTCGAAGTTAAGAAAAGATGCCGCCCAAAATGGGTTAGAAATTTTGAGGAGAAAAAAATCTCCCGATATAATATAGCAAACTTTACAGACGGTGCATCCTCAAAAAACAAAATTTCCCAATAAATTCCATGATTATATTGTTATGATTGCAAAGAAAGAACGAAATCGTAATTCAAAAGTAAACCAGATATTCAACATTTCAAATCATGGTTCTTTTAACGTAATGTTTGGTAGAGGTGATTAAAGAAAGAAAAGAAGAGGTCAAATAATTACGAGAAAGAAGAAGAGAAACGAAATGGAGGAATTTAAGTTAAAATTCGATTGAATTTTACAAGTGAAAAGAATAAAATGGAACGCGGTATGAATTAATCGACCTTTTTATGTACTTGGGAAGGGTAAAATAATATCAGGATGGAGATAGGTGAGAAACAAGAAAAAAAAATAATCTATTGAACAAATTAAATCCTCCATTTTAGAGGGGTTTGGGGGGATTCAAAAGAAACACATAACATTAGCTACATCAATCCTAATTAATCCATTCTTTGAGAACCTTTCTCTTCTCTCACAATCTTCTCAACTAACATGCAATCTCTTAACAATTTCCAAATTTAAAAATTGAAAATTGTTGTTTATCTTTGGTAAGTTAAATCTTTCTCACATGGAAGAAATTTAAGCCCTTCTCTCTAAATATACCAACCTATTATACAAGCCCTAAAATGCATAAGGAAACGGAGACCAAATGGGCATAACTTTGGCTATTTCTGGTGGGAGGATTATAGGGGGATCCTTTTCCCAGTTCCGTTTCATTCTTTGGTGTACAGTTCAGATCGAGGATGAGCATTTAAGAAAGACTGATGATGTGATGGATGGAATGAAACTTGCAGCAGAGTGATGGTCGCTTTGCGGCCGGCTTGCCGGCCAATGATTCGGTTGTATGGTCTAGAAGGGGGAAGAGGAGAGTAGGGGAAATATGGAAAACATAAAAAGGAAAAAGAAAAAAAAGTAGAACATATCTGGACCATTGAGCATTCAATAATTCAGATGTGCTTTCCTTTAAGGCTTCAATTTAAAGGATCTCGTCCTAAAATTAAAGCCGCTCGAATAATTGAAAAAGGATACTATTCGGCATGAGAATCAACTTATAATTTCCTCGTCGACCAACCAATCGAGGCCTTAGTAAATTGACCCGCAAGCAGCAATACTTAGAAACCTATTAAATTTTTCACACCAAGTTCATGAGCATTGAATACGTCTAGACAACCCATTTCTATAAATCGTGCATAGAACTGAGCCCGATCGAGTGATCAAATCATGGTACATCTCCACCGAGCTCATGTTAGAATTTTCCGTCAAAGGGAAACACTTCCCTATCCAGAAACTTTACAGAACAAATTCTCAAGATCATAAAGATGGTGAAATTTTCTAGATTGAAAGAAACTGATAGATTCTATAGACGCAGCCAGACATTCTCCAGCATTTATTTTGCTCCTGTAGGTCATGTAGAGAATTGGAGATTTTTCATTTTCTGGGTCTTTGTTTGTTTTCGGCTAACACTGGATCCACAAGCAACACAACACCCTTCAGAACTTCACTTGAGAGGAGATCTAAGGAGGGGGTCCCCTAAAATCTTCTGATTTCGTGCAAGAAACACTCCACCTAACCAAACCATCATCTGTACGGTCCAAGATCATTTCGGCCATGACACTTGAAACAGACTCCTCACCAACAACCAGCTCATGAATGATATTCCTCCTTTGGTCGTTTCTAGGTTGCTTTGCATCTACATCAACAGCTCTTTTGTACACATGCAAATTATGAAAATGACGGAGTGGGAGGCCGACTATGTGCCTTCTGATATAGACAAATTTCACACCAGTATAGTAAAAGTGGAAACTTTAGCGAGGCCATAATCTGTTGGTTTCGTCTAATAAACTCATTGCATCTTGTGCTATGATTCATTTCATTGCCCTTGATCGCATACTGAATAAAAATGATACAAGTCCACAGAAGCTACTAACATGCGGCTCGGTAAGAATTAGAAAACAAGCCACTGGACCTAGTGGAAATCGACCAACTTCTCTGTATTCGATGATCCAAATGCGTTGGGTCCATATGCACTGAATTCAGGTAAGAATTGTTTTGAACCCCATGGCAAGTTCATAGTGATGAGGCCCGAGATGTCTAGCCTAATCTATACAAGCAAGTAAGGATCTACGTGAGTAAGGCTGCTTGCAAATCTGGCTGCAGAAAACAAAAGAAGAATTTTGAAATTCCTCACCAGTGGCTATAGTATCGTGCCTCAGCGATTCATGAGTTCAATATTCAACTGAAGAATGCCCACTGCCTTCTTTATTGACTAAATGATCAACCTGTAGACCGTTGTTGTTATCAGTTTCAGCAACATAATCAAGCAACAATTAAGGCAATTTTCATCACCATACCCTAGATATGGAAACTTCATGCTGGCGAGGAAGAGAGGCATGGCCACAGGAGAATGAGCTGCCACAGACTTAGAATCCTTGTCTATCATAGCTAATTGTTGTGCCAAAAAGGCTCAATTGTACTCTATATTACAAACTTAAGGATATTAAGATCCAACTCAAGGGAGACTACAGTTTCCATGAAGTAGATCAATGAAATGAATTGCAACTCCAAAGTTCTCACGCCTAAACCAACATCAAATATACCTCCGAACCATAAAGGCAATATCACCAGCATTTGCTTGTTGTTCACAAGACTAGTTCCCAAAGGAACAATGTAAGTTGGAAGGGGCAAGTTAACGTCCACGCCCCCGTCCACGGCCTCGGCCCCCGACCACGTCCCACAGCCCTCCCTAACATAGCAAGTAGCACAATTGTTCATGACATAGCAGAATGTAAAAGGAAATGAGGATCAAGGCAGGTAAAGTTAAGAATGATTTTGACAAATTATATATAAAGTTCACATACCTGCAGTTGGCTTCTTGGGCTTGACCCTTGGTGTCTCTTCAACCAACAGGGTCTCTAGATTCAAACTGTCAGGAAGGATGTAATAGCGAATGTTGTTACCCCTCACACTCAAGTGATCAAGAGTCACAGGATTTTTCCCTTCAGGGTAAGTTTCACAGTCTTCAGATGCGTGTTCATGCTGATATCAACACCTGTAATGACCCAACACTGTACTCTGATCAGATCAGTCATGCATCTCATAACTTTAGAAGCAAGTGCTTTTTATAAGTAATATCCACAAATAAAACATCATCAAACCATAAGTACACAGAAGTTGTATCCTTCTTATAGTAAATAGTGTTAACTACAATAAATTAAGACAAATAGTCTTTAACTACAAGAATTTAAATCAAAATATCATTTGATAACAAGTCAAGGTTAAGACATGACAGTACGATCCATTACAAAATTTCATCAACTTCTTCAATCTAGAGGAGCAGAAACAATAGTACATCAAACAAATTCCAGAACTTCAGTATGCTTGAGTGATTTAAGCCAATACCACTCAGCATAACTCCTCCTTTAAAAAAAAAAGAAGATATGAAACAAAGACCATAATAAACCAAATGAACAAGTTTTTGGCCAAATAAATACTACAATCTCTAACTTCCATCCCATTTCAATTATGGTCCTTTCACTTTCCAGCATGTCAATTTTTTGTTCCATAAAAACATGGAGGATTTAACTTCAATTTACCCATGTTTCAATCACCCCATTTGATACTGAGGTTATAATAATTAGGAAAAACGTCATGGCAAGAAAAGAGCAACAACTTAACTTAGGTAAAGTACAGGTCATCAAAATTGTATCCTCCATTGAACATACAGCTAGCCATTCAATGAATGACACTACCACAATAGATTTTATCATCAGAACAGGAACGTCCTTAGTCTGAGATAATATAATCACCCCAATAAAATTTCTTCCAGGTTCCACAGATATTAATTGAGAACTAACGTAGTTTAGAGATCACATTTACTCAACTCAAACAACTTTTGATATAATATGATCCCAAGGCCAAAGAAGCAGTATTCTAGCATCTTCAACTCAACCCATCACTAAAGCAAACAAATGGCAGTCCATTTATTTGGCAGATCTGAATTTGAAAAATAATAATTCATGTATGGACATGTGCATCCTCACTAATGGAATTCTCATAAAAGGTATGGACATGTTCCTATACTCCCAACCATCAACCGTCACTGTGTTTATTGTGCTTCAAAAGTTCCATTAAGACATACTGCCATTCATGACCAACATCACAGAGAGGGACTTAAGAGTTTCAGCCAAAGCATCCAGGGTAATCGTGCTGAAATATGACAACAAGCTGTTAATTTTATTATTTATGTATTCGGCTAATAAACTGGAACTACTATATTGAGAAATCTAACATAAGCATGCCTTTTGAACCAATCCTCATACAAACCAATGTACAGAATCCAGGATGACAACAACTGGTACTAGAAATCAAAAGAACTTTACACAAAAGCAACTCACTCACAAACGTCTGAAGGAAGAGGATAACCCTTGAATGCAACACTTACGCATACACAAAGTGTTCCATAAAGCTCAAAGATCTTAGATGGAGAACATTTGTATACATTCTCCTAACACTAAACACGACACCACACATTATGGATCATTATTAGCGAGCAAATTGTTATAAGAGAAAGGAAAAACACACGACAAGATGAGCAAAACAACATAAAGAACATGAAAATATACAGAATTTTCCCATTTCCCGGAATAAGTAGCATCCGACAAGCCAAAAAAAAAAAAAAGCACGTACTATATCTTGTCAGTAGGAAATTGGAAAACAACTCAACCCATCCATCACGCTCCCTCCAAACGTAAAGACACGAACTAGTCGCTCGTCGATGCAATTCAGAGGCCACTCAGGACCTCTTTCGCAGAAGGAAGAACGAAATCCCGCAACTTTAAAAAGCCACCCCACCCATTCCACAGCACCAGCACACCGTTCCTGGGAAGTGCCCGAACACGCTTGCCGACACGTCCACGAGCTCAAAGTTCGTCCAACGAGTCCAAAATCTAGAGCAACTGAAAGTCATAGATTGAGCAGAACTCCAAAAGACGTCTGAGCTATAATGCGAATCACATTCTCTCTTTTCTCGACTCCCGCCCCGCCCAAAGGATCACCCAACCATCTAGCGAAGCAAGCTTGAAACTTCTCTAGGCATTATCTCCGAATGCAGAGATATATCTCGAACTGTGCAGGGAAAAACAAACAAAAAAAAAAAGCCGACCCAGAGAGAGAGGGAGAAAGAGAGAGAGACCTGTGATGGTGCCATGAACGACGGTCCCGTTCTTGAGCTCGATGGAGACGGTCTCGTTGTTCAGCTTCATCAAAAACCTGACGAGCTTCATCGTCGCCTGTTCGCGAGGAAGACGATGACTAGGGCTTTCCTCCCCAGTTTCTCTACTTAACTAGCCGACAGAGAGGGCCGAACTTAGTTAAGGTTTGGGCTTAAACATGGGCTTGGGCTTTGATATTGGGCTTGATCTTTGAATTGGGCTTGGATTGGGGCTTCACGTGTTGAGTGCGATTTTATCTTATCGCTTGCGTGTGTACATACCGATCGAACCATCAGCATTCTTGTTTGATTCGATCCACCAATTGCGACCGATAGCATGATGGGCGCGGAAAAGATTTGGAGTGTGATTATTAAAAATCAATCATGAAATTCATTCTGCATAGCAGGATGCCCCCTTCGGATCTTAATTTGCTATTGGAAAGAAAAAGTCGTGTACTCCTGCAAAGTATTAGAGAGAGAAAATAAAAGTATTAAAATATTATTTTTTAAAAAATGTCAACATTAGAATTGGTCATTCCACGAAGAAGTCAATCGACACAATTTTATCTGCGTTTTATTTTTTAAAATTCTCTCTCTCTCTCTCTCTCTCTCTCAATAAGGATTCAATCGACACAATTTTATCTGCATTTTTTTTTTTTTTTAAATTTTTTCCCTCTTTCTCTCTCAATTTAGATTGATGAGCTCTCTTCTCCCATTCTACTTCTTAATTTTGTTTGCGTTTTATTGCTCTTTCCTTACTCTTTTTTTTCTCTCTCTCTCTTGATTTAGATTAGGGAACTCTCTTCTCCCGGTCTAGTTGTCGATTTGAGAGTGTGAACTTTTTTGATCTAATTCTAGATTTGAGTGATATATTCTCCCAAACTAGATTTAAAAGTTTAATAAATATATTTTTGGAGATTCGGTATCCTTCTACTATGTTCTGTATGAGTTCTCTATAAGCTTTGGACTATGAAGATTTGCTTCTCCACATATTAGATCTACGTTTGTTCAACAGCCTAGTTTGATTATCTCTGTATAGCAATGCTATAGAAAAAGCTAAACCTAGGCACACACCATCAACTAACAATATCATAATTATTGGAGGAGTTTTCGATGTATGCTCAATTACTAACAAAAACACATGATCTAATGATTGATCATTAATTATTTTATTTGACAGATCCATTCTTTGTGAAACGAGTGTGTATTTAACTTTGTTGGTGCTCCATTGATCCTCCTTATTTTCTGGATTTGATTATGCTTTTCAATATTCTTGCTTTGTTTAGATTTGTTTTGTCATAAAAACTACATACTTTTTATGTATTCTTTTGAGCAATTAATACAATTTGGTACAAGTATCATAATAGGTTTAGGACTTTTTATGATAATTGTTTCCCAACACCTTCAAGGAGGACAAGGTCTATGGTGTTTGACGCCACCGCCTCACCGGCGACTCCCACTTCATTTAGGCCATCATCCTCTCCTTTGACGGCCAGTTCGTGCTCTTCGGCTCTTGGGATGGCGAGCTTCGCCTCCGCCACGTCTCAACCCACGGGTGATCATTTCCCTTCCGCCTGCACTTTAAACTCTTGTAGCATCCCATCTATGGCATTTCGAGCGATGGTATCATGATAAGATTGTGGCTTCCCCATGTTAATGTTGGATCTTCATGGTATCTTCCTTATATGATCATTTGGTTAAAGATAGTTGTATCTGGTTTATCAATGAGATCTAATATTAGAGAACTGGCAATCAACTTTCACCAGGGTTAGCCTGATGAGAAACATGATCATGAAACTATTCATCAAGGGAAGATTCCTTCGAGGCAAGTGCTTCATCTGTTGTCATGGATCTCGTGGAAGACTGATTTTTTAGGGTTCTTTCTCGATCGATGGCGCATGGAATGGTCTCAGAAGCAGGAGGAATTTAAGGGTTGGGCAGCAGGATATTGACTTTGGAGTAATGCCAGCTAGGGCAGTCCAAACGAGATATTCAAAGCTGAAAATTGCAACTTACTCCTCCCAGCTTTGACTTTGTTGCGTGGAATTATTAACTACATTCAGATGCCAGCAGATCAGACTATATTAAAAAAAGAAAAAAAGAAAAAAGAAAAGAAGAAGCTAGATCTATTTTGATTACTAGTTTAAGTTTTCTCCGAAGTGCCTGAACGGTGATTTGTCTAGTCAAATCTGTTGAAAAATTCTAAATAAAAAAAAAAAAAAAAGAAAAGAACGGTCTTTAAAATTGGTAGTTAATTGGTCCGATAAACTGCAAGTGGGGCCACATCAAACATTCAAAAACATTGCGTCGCCTCAATTGGAGTAGCTAATAATATATTTTAGTAGACCGATGGCTGTCAAATTCTAGTATCCCTAAGCACTATTACTAGCAAAGGTTAAATATTGGCCATCCAAGCTGTGTAATCTAAATTCTATACGTCCCATGTCTGATACAATGAATATGTGCAGATAAACCACCCATGCAAACTACAGGAAGAACCTATGTCTAAAAATAAGTAATGATCGATGAATTACAGAAATAAGTAAAGGGTCATTAAATGTGATAATTCATTATAATCATTCAATTAATAATACAAGAAGAACCTATATAGACCCTAAAATCTATGATAGGGTAGGTTTTAAGTTCAAAAAAATTGAAGAGTGTGTTTTAATGTAGGTTTCAGGTTCTAGGTATAACCCGTACGAAACCTAGAATCGCTTATCCCTAATGCAAACGATGGGCAAACGTGGGATTTTTGTAAAGTAAATTCGTTTAAATTTTCAGATCCTGTTCCTAAAATGAATCACGACTCCTCGGACAAAATTCAAATTCACCCTAATTTAATGTCAACGCTCCATCGCTGCCGCTCGAAACCCCTACTTAATGAGCTCATCCTCTACTCCATCAAAGCACCAACATCACCCGTTTGACCCTCAAGCTAAAACAATGATGCTTCTTCCTCCTCCTCCTCCTCCTCCTCTCACCATCATCCTCATACTGCTACTCGCTATCAGCACTATTGCCTCTTCAGCCCAACCCTACCATGCCCTAGTTTCGCCCATCACCAAAGACTCGTCCACTTCTCTCTACTCCATCACCCTCGGTCCGAAGGACGGCGGCTATGTCATCGACCTCTCGTCCCCGTTTTCATGGCGTCGCTGCGACCCACATGATACCATCCTTCCCTGTGGCTCCCAGCAATGCGTCGCCGCGGGACGCTACCAGCCCCATCCCAAGTCTTGTCCTCATCAAAGTAGGGTCCAAATCGGTGGTAAGAATGACTCGAGGTCCGGTCATCAATTTTGCTTGTGTGCAGTGACAGAATCGAACCCCGTCACCAAGTCATGTGCGTCGTCGGAGCTGGCGGTCCACAACGTAGTGATTCCTTCGACGGATGGCCACGTCCCGAAAGCAAATATTACCGTGAATGGCGTCCCGTTCGCCTGCGCTCCAGAATCGCTGTTTCATGCTCTCCCGTCTGGATCTTCAGGAATGGCAAGCCTCTCACCCAGTTCCTTGTCTCTCCCCTCACTGTTCAAGAAGGCTATCGGAGCCACGGCGGTCAACAAGCAGTTCGCAATTTGCTTGCCGAGCAGTTCTTCATCCCCTGGAGTGAGCTTCTTCGGAAATGGGCCGTTTTACTTGCTTCCACCACCAGGTATCGATGTCACACAGCTCCTCGCGTTCACTCCATTGCTTAAGAACCGGTGATGAAGCACAATCTCGACTACTACATCGACGTCCGATCCATCTGCATCAACGGTGAGCCGGCTTCGTTCTTGCGGCGCATGCTCGAGTTCGACTCTCTCGGCCACGGCGGGGTCAAGCTGAGCACGGTGGTTCCATACACGACGCTCCGGAGCCACGTGTACCGGCCTTTCCTCGCGCTCTTCGCACGGTTGACGAGAGGGATCCCGCGTGCGAAGAAGGTGAAACCTTTCGATCTGTGCCTCAACACGAGCGCGCTAGGGTCGACGAGGGTTGGGTTGCCAGTGCCCTGGATCGATCTTGTGCTCGGGAACGGGAAAAACTGGACGATCGTCGGGGCGAACTCGATGAAGCAAGTGAGCAACGACGTGGCATGCCTCGCGTTCGTCAACGGCGGGGAGAGGGCGGAACAAGCGGTGGTGATCGGATCGTATCAGATGGAGAACAACTTCTTGTCGTTTGATCTGGTTGGTCAAAAGCTAGGGTTTAGCTCGTCGCTGCTGTTCCGTCAGACCACGTGCTCTAACTTCAATTTCACGTCTTCGAGTTAATAGTTTTCTTCGCGTAAGTGTGCTCTGTTTTGGGGTCATTAATTACAAGGTCAATGGTTCTGTACAATTTCCGCAATCACCTAATTAAATGTCCAGGCTCGTGGTCGGTTTGAGCCAGATATATAAATAAAGCATGCCTCGAACAAAGAGACTTGCTGTCAGGTTTTCATGTAGCCATTCTTCCCACCATCCCCTGCCCCTTTGATTAGGAGATTACAATCATAAACATCCATCGAATTTATATTTAATTGACTTCTTGCAACAGTTCATGTTTCCCTCTAACTTTGGTTAGAGAAAATTCCCCCTATCCTTTTTAATTGTTGATTATAGCCATAAATATCATTTATATTTATATTTAGTTAACTTTGCATGTGAGTGATATCCCTAATTTGTAACACACTAATTAAAAAAATGACGTTGGAGAAAAATATAATTCTTATAAGTGATGTCCACAATCTATAACTCACCAATCAAAACAATGATATAACTTATTATTTCATTAAACCTACTAAAAAGGGACAAGCAAATCTTGGATTGGAACTTCAACTGTTACATGGCTCTTTTTCCATCCTTGATTGGAGAAAGGCTTGTGATGATTGGCGAGTCATAAAAATAGATACCATTAGATTTATGTTTTTTTTTTTTTTTAAGTTTTACGTTTCGACCATGTGTATAAACGTAATCCACTAACAAAAAAATCTCCCCTTTAACTAGAGATAGAAGAAAGCACAACCTCTATTGTACTTAGGGTTTAAGGGCTATATTTCCCTCAATTCATATATCTAATTTAATGAATATCACCCACATGCAAACTAACTAAACAAATATGATATGAATGGTACATGTCATTAACCCACCAAAATTGGGCAAGAGAAATTTTCTCCAACAAAAATCTGGGAAAGATGGCTCAAAAATAAAACCGGGGCAGTCTTTTTTCCCCACATTCAAATTGGAGGCGACTTTATTCTCTCCAATTTTCGATTGTCCATCTATTTCCTAATTAAAATCACCCATATGTAACTTTCCAAACATAAAAGAAAGACAAATACAAAAGAATCCCAGCGCCATTAGTCGGTGAAATAGAAAATTATGTGGTGTCTGGCAGCAATTATGAGTATTAAAAGCATGAGTATTTGGATTATTATATTGTCAATCGTCCCCGGCGGAAACAGTACAAAAAAGCTTGTGCATTAGTGTGCCGATTAGTTTATGCGCACACCTTTTTGTCTTTACCAAACGTGCACCGCATCATTCTGGATAAGAGTTCCCATCGGATGCGTCCGATCATCATCCTCCTGTTTACGCAATCTCCCTCCTCATCCCACCCGCGGACTCGATTCTTCGCGAACACAGCGCGTCGAGCGATCGGGCATGAGCCTCGAGCGTAGCTATCGCGCCCGGTGCATGCGGGACAGGCGAGAGTCAAGTGAGTGAGTGACCGACTTTGTAACGCTCGTAATCTCCAGTGCTTGGTCAAAGAATTCGTGCCGAAACCAAGGCGATTCGATGCCGAAAGTCCAAAGTTGGAGGCAAGATCCCGAGCATGTTGCCTAATCCGGTGGGTCAGTGCACGATGGATTGGACTTTTTGGCGTATATCGCTCTTGCTATTTTAATGGAAACTTGTCCAAACCCTTCATCTCTCACCGACAAAACTCATCCCTAACCTCACGAATACAATGCCAATCCACATCATCTTCCTCGCCGCCGCCATCATCACTCTTGCCCCTCGTCCAGTGCTCTCACTCTCAGCCTCCCCGCCGCCGCCGCCGCCGCCGTCCTTGCCCTTACTCGCGCCGATCCAGAAGGACCACACGACCCTCCGGTACACCCTCTCCGTTTACCTCAAGACCCCTCCCCAGCGCCTCGACCTGCTCCTCCACCTCGGCGGCCGCTTCTCCTGGGTCGACTGCTACTCCGGCAACTACTCCTCCGCCACCTACCGCCACATCCCCTGCAACTTCTCCGTCTGCGTCCCCCTCGACTCCCTCGCCTGCGGCTACTGCTACGACCGCCCGCCCGGCCCCACCTGTTCCAACGACACCTGCGAGTACTTCCCCGAGAACCCCCTCACCCGGAAGGTCGGCCTTGAGGACGCCCTCCTCGACGCCCTCGGCCTCCCTTCCACCGACGGGTCGAGCGCGGGGCGGGTGGACGTCGTGCCCGACTTCCTCTTCTCCTGCGCCAAGCCCGACCTACTCGCCGAATTCCCTAAGGGGACCTCCGGCCTCGCCGCCCTCGGTTTCTCCAACGTCTCTCTTCCCGTGCAGGTCGCTGAGGCCCGGTCCCTGCTGCGGTGCTTCGCGTTGTGCCTGTCCGGGTCGCGGTCGGCGGCGGGCGTGACCTTCGTGGGCTCGGCCGGGCCCTACAACTTCCTCCCCCGGGATAGACCTCTCCAAGGGCCTCACTTATACGCCGATCCTCCTGAACCCACAGGGAGACACCGTGATCACATACGCGCGGGAACCGGCGGCGGAGTACTACGTTGGCGTGACGGCTGTCAGGGTCAACGGGAAGGTCGTGCCACTGAACGCCACTCTGCTGGCGATCGACGAGGAGAGCGGTCGCGGCGGGACCTTGATCAGCACCGTCCTGCCTTACACCGCGCTCCAGACCTCCATCTTCAGGGCAGTCACCCAGGCGTTTGCGCGGGAGGCCTCCGCCGCGTTCAACCTCACCACGATACAGCCGGTGAAGCCGTTCAGCTTGTGTTACTCCGCCAGAGATGTGGGCGTCACCCGCGCGGGCCCAGCCGTGCCGGCGATCGACCTGGTGATGCAGAGCGAGGACGTGTTCTGGAGGGTGTTCGGGGCGAATTCGATGGTGAGGATCCAGAGGAAGGGGACGGACGCGTGGTGCCTGGGGCTTGTGGACGGCGGGGCCGAGGCGCGGGCCGCGATCGTGATCGGAGGGCACCAGGTGGAGGACAACCTGCTGCAGTTCGACCTCGGGTCGATGAGGTTGGGTTTCAGCTCCTCGGTGCTGGTCCGGGGGACTACTTGTGCCGATTTCAACTTCACGACCGACAATCATACGTGAGTTGAATGTGCACTTTGGCTGGTCGGAACGCCAACCTCAATCTTGAACGATGATGGTGGATGGCTTGGTTTTGAAATAACATGTGATGCCCATCTTTTGCAGCGTGAAAGAGGGGAGAAAGTTGATGAAATAACGCAGTTATACTATAATTAATATATAAAATTAATGCATTATAATAAAACGAAAGATTGTTATCTATCAAGCAATTTAAAAAATGTGAAAGATTGTTAGGAGGCAATTAAACGGATGGGTCGTTATTTAAGTATATGTATATCAAAAGAAGTGCACTTGATAAAATTATAATTATAATAATATTAAATAAAGATCAAAATATTTTTTTTTATTATCTAAAAATGGCTTAATTTGAAACTGATTTTGAAAAATAGAGAATAGAGAAGTTAGAAGCTTTAATATATTATCTTAATCTGGAACTGATTTTGAAAATTCCTCCAATCACCCTTTTGATTGTTGGTTATAGCCATGAGTATCACCTAAATTTAAATTTAGTTAATTTTGCATATGACTGAAATCCATAATTTGTAACACATCAATCAAAAGGGTGCAGTTGAAGGAAAAAATAATCTCTTTGCCGGTGATATTCACGATATGTAACTTATCAATAGAATGGTGGTTGGAGAAAACATTAACCCCAGTAAAAAAATACAAGCAAATCTTGGATTGGAAGATCAAATGTTTTCCCATCCTGGATTGGAGAAAGCGTTGTGGCAATTGGTGAGCCATATAAATGGATATCATTAGATCTATGTTTTGTTAAGTTTACACTTCGATCACGTCAATACACATAATTCACTGATAAAAAAATCTTCCCTCCAACTAGAGATAGAAGAAAGCACAAAATATATCATACTTAGGGTTACAATTGAAAAATAAAAATGGCTATATTCCTCTCAATCCATGTATCTAATTGATTGGATATCACCCACATGTAAACTAACTAAACATACATAGTATGAATGGTATACATGTTATTAACCCTCGGAAATCGGGTAGGAGAAATTTCCTCCAACCAAGAATCACGGGAAACATGGCTCGAAAAATAAAAGAGGGCAGTCCTTCCCCATACTCAAATTGGAGGAGACTTTATGCTCTCCAATTTTCGATTGTCCATCCATACCCTAATTAACATCACCCATATGTAACTTTCCAAACTTAAAAGAAAGACAAAAAAAAGAACGCTGATGTGATGTCTGGCAGCAATTATGAATATTTAAGATTCCCATACATTCAAAAGGATGAGTAATTTAATTATGAGAAATAATTAGGTGACAATTTTTAATCTATTAGTTAAAATAATAATTTATTCTAAACAACAAAAATTAAATTATAAAAAATTATAAATTTTTGTGAGACCGACTCCAACAAACCGTAATTCTTATAGTAAGTCAAAGCCCTTTAATCATTATGTGATCAAATGTCCCCGCAGAAACAGTACAAAAAAGATTGGGCATTAGTGCCCACTGTCCACTGGTTTATGCACACACCTTTTGTCTTGACCGAGCTTATATTGCGTCATACAAAAAAGAATTCCCATGGGACGTGTGCGATTGTCCTCCTCCTGTTTACGCAACTCCCTCCTCATCCCGCACGCCGACTCAATTCTTCGCGAACACAGCACGTCGAGCGATCGGGCATGAGCGTCGAAAACGAAGCTATCCTGCCCGGTGCCTGTGGGGATGGCGAGTCAAGCGAGAGTGACTTTGCAATGCTTGGTCAAAGATTCATGTCGAAACTAGGACAATACTGAGATAACGGCACGATTATTCCTAAAGAACAACAGCATCTTTCGAACCACAAAGTCACTTTCTTTTTTTTTTTCTAACAGGCAACCGGCTGTAGTAAATTGAATACAGCACGTAAACAATTGGGCATGAGCGTTGAAAACGAAGTTAATTCGCGCTTGGTGCATGTGGGAGTGGCAAGTCAAGCGAGTGAGTTCGTAATACTTTTGTTGAAGAATTCATGCCGAAACTAGAGTAATGCTGAGATAAAGGCACCGTTATTTCTAGAGAGTAACGGTGCCTTTTGAACCACAAAGTCACTTTCCTTTCTAATAGGCAATCGGCTGTAATAAGCTGAACAATAATCCTGATTTTAACAGAATTACTGTTAAATTATTATTGTTAAAACAAATTTCAAACAGTTTTACAATAATTTTATAAAACTATTGTTAAAATCAGAATTTGGTTTTATGATTTTTTCAGTAACATAGGCTTGATAAATCACAACATGTTTGAGTAACATATCAGGCCTGATAAGATCTATGCTACTCAAAATAACGGTTGCCTATAAGTTGGACGATAATTTTGATTTGAAAAGAACTTATCAAAACTAACTTGTTGAAAAAAATTCATCAAACCAAATTCCAAAGATGGTTATCTATGTTATACAAACATGTTGTGATGTATGGATGAAATTATGTCCATAGTTACACTATATCAAATTTCGGTTAATTTTGTAAAATATAGACATTTCAGGTCCCTAAATGTGTTGTACTTATATAATGCACATATCTGGCAACACTAAAATTAAGAATAAATCACACTTCCATAGCATGTCTAAAAATAAACATCATTGAGTATTTGCAATATAATTGCCATAAACCCAGTGTTTTTTCCTTTTTTTTTTTTTTTTTTTGGGGGGAGTAGCTTTGAATTCTCACACAGATAAAAGAATAAATTTTGTACGTATCCTAATTTATACCATAACATGTTTGTATAATTTAGATAACCATCTTCGAAATTTGGTTGACTTTTTTTCAGTAGCTTAGGCTTGATAAGTTCTGATAAAATCAGAATTATTGTTCAACTCAATTACAGCCGCTTGCCTATTAGAAAGGAAATTAACTTTGTAGTTCAAAAGGCACCCGATGAATTGGATTTTGGCATATTCCGCCCGTGATCTCTTGATAGAAACTCGCCCAAACCATTTTCTCTCAGTGACCAAACTCGAAGGCGCCGAACCCATTCCGACCTGATGAATACAATGCCACTCCACGTCCTCGTCCTCTTCCTTTTCCTCGTCACCACCATCTCTCTCACTCCTCCTCCAACGCTCTCACTCTCAACCTCGCCGCCGCCGCCGCCACGGCGGTCCTTGCCCTTAGTCGCACCGATCCGGAAGGACAACACGACCCTCCGATACACCCTCTCCGTTTACCTCAAGACCCCTCCCCAGCGCCTCGACCTCCTCCTCCACCTCGGCGGCCGCTTCTTCTGGGTCGACTGCTACAGAAACTACTACTCCTCCTCCACCTACCGCCACATCCACTGCAACTCCTCCGTCTGCTACCCCTTCGACGCCGTCGGCTGCGGCTACTGCTCCGGCCCCCCGCCCAGCCCCACCTGCTCCAACGACAGCTGCCTGTACTCACCGGAGAACCCCCTCATCCTGAAGGTCGGCCTTGAGGACGCCCTCGTTGACGCCCTCGGCCTCCCTTCCACGGACGGGTCGAGCGCGGGGCGGGTGGAGGTCGTGCCCAACTTCCTCTTCTCCTGCGCCAGGCCCGACCTGCTCGCCGAATTCCCAAATGGGACCTCCGGCCTCGCCGCCCTCGGGTTCTCCAACGCCTCTCTTCCCGTGCAGGTCGCTAAGGCCCGGTCCCTGCCACGGTGCTTCGCGTTGTGCCTGTCCGGGTCGCGGTCAGCGGCGGGCGTCACGTTTGTGGGCACGGTTGGGCCCTACAACTTCCTCCCCGGGATAGACCTCTCCAAGAATCTCTCTTATACGCCGATCCTCCTGAACCCACACGGAGACACCTTTGTCGTATACGCGCCGAAACCGGCGGCTGAGTACTACGTCAACGTGACGGCTATCAAGGTCAACGGGAAGGCCGTACCGCTGAACGCCACTCTGCTGGCGATCGACCAGAAGAGCGGTCACGGCGGGACCCTGATCAGCACCCTCGTGCCTTACACCACGGTCCAGACCTCCATCTACGGGGCGGTCGCCAGGGCGTTTGCGCGGGAGGCCTCCACCGCATTCAACCTCACTGCGACACAGCCGGTGAAGCCGTTCGGCTTGTGTTACTCCGCCAGACACATGAATGTCACCCGCGCAGGCCCAGCCGTGCCGGCGATCGACCTGGTGATGCATGGCCAGGACGCGGTCTGGAGGCTGTTCGGGGCGAATTCGATGGTGAGGATCCAGAGGAACGGGACGGACGCGTGGTGCCTGGGGCTCGTGGACGGCGGGGCCGAGTTCCGGGCGGCGATCTTGATCGGAGGGCACCAGATGGAGGACAACCTGCTGCAGTTCGACCTCGGGAAGATGAGGCTGGGGTTCAGCTCCTCGGTGCTGGTGCCGGGTACCACCTGTGCTAATTTCAACTTTACGACCGGCAATCATGCGTGACGAGGTCCCAAAAGAAGCCGCCGCATGATTCTAACGCGCACTTCGGATGGTTGTTGAATTAACCTGTGATGCCCATCTTTTGCGTCATGAAAGAATGGAGTAAGTTGATGAAATAATGCAGTTATACTAAAGTCAATATATAAAAAACGGTACACTATAATGATGTGAAAGATTGTTATTTATTAGGCGATTGTAAAAAATGTGAAAGATTGTTGGTAGGCAATTAAACCAATAGGTCGTTATCTAACTATATGTATTTCAAAACCAGTAGACTTAAAATGAATAAAGATGGAGTTGAAGAAGAAGAAGAATAAAACAACTAGAACAACAATAAAAATGATGATAATATTAAAAAGATCAAAATCATTTTATCTAAAAACGGCTTAATTTGAAAGTGATTTTGAAAAAGAGATAAGAGAGAAGCTCAAAGCTTGAAATTTTAATTTATTATCTTGTTGTTTAACTTTTTTTTAATTTATAAATCTCGTCGAGTAAAATTGGAATGGGAGAGATGACCTCGAGTTTTATCTTAACCATTACTATGGAATCATAACATCGTCTAAAGAGTACAACTGAGAATAAACCAATCCACATAGAAGAAAACAAAAATTGTAGTTTTGATGAAGCTAATAGTATACAGAACCCCTCTTTTATAATAATTCCACAACACAAGTACCCAAAAAAATAAAATTTGTTACCCATCTAATTTATCAAAATTTAAAGTTTAATCATGAAGGCAATGTCTTTTGTGTCTAAATTGACAAATACTTTTACTTGGGAAAAATTACCAAAAAACTCCTACCGTTCTTCTTCTTCCCCTCACCTAGCCACTCCTAGATCTAGGCGAGGCTTGAGAGCCACGGGCGAGGCGACCTCACCAACCACAGTGAAGGCGGTCTTGTCGACGACTAGGGAGGCCATGGCCACCTTCGCCCATGGCCGGTGAGGCCCTCACGGCCCCTAGGCCTTCACAAGGTGCCTCATGGTCTTCCCCTTCTGCCTTATGGTCCTCCCCACCTCTGCCAATGGCCGTTGGGCTCGATTGAGCTTTGCTGCTGCACTTCAACGTCGATCTAACATGGCAGTGCCTCTCAAAGGCCTAGAGGCCATGGGTAAGGCTACCTTCACTCGCGAACAGCGAGGCCATGGTGAGGTTGCCCTCACCTAGATTTGAGTGAAGTCGCCTTGCTCGCAGCTAGGGGTGAGCGTGGTTCCGGGTAGAACCGGGAACCGGAACCGAATCGGAGGAGGGTCCGGTTCGGTTCCGGGTTCTGAAGTGACCGGTTCCGGTTCCCGGTTCCTTTTTCCTAGGAACCGGCGGTTCTCGGTTACCGTTCCGAACAAGAACCAAACCGGAACCGAACTTCAAAAAAAAAAACCCTAAATCTCCCCTTCCCTCTTCCCCGTGATTTCCCTCTCGATTTTCCCTCCTTCCCCCTTTTTTTTCTCTCTTTCTTTTCTCTTCTTTTTCCTTCTCACACGTCACTTCCGCCCTTACCCCTACTTTTTCTTTTCTTCTCTCTCTCCTCTTACCCCCTCTCTCACGAAACCCCCATTCTTCTTCTTCTTCTTCCTCTTCGGTTCTTTGCTTCACCCACGAGTCTGTTTCTCTCTTCGCCCTCGCTCGACGCCACCAAAAAGCATCCGCCGCGCCTCGCCCTACAGCCCGCATCGACGTCGCTCCTGCTCCGCCCGCTGCTGCCTTCGCCGCGCCTCGCCTGCAGCCCGTGACGCCGCTGCTCTACCGTGCCTTCGCCATGCCCCGACGTCGCTCCTGCTCGGCCCACTGCTGCCTTCGCCGCACCTCGCCTGTAGCCTGCGACGCCACTGCTCTGCCTTCGCCGTGACTCAAAGTCGCGCCCGAAGCCGTGCCCCAAAGCCCGCGATGCCGCAACAACGGCGAGAGAATGAATCGGGAGTGAGGTTCGAAGCCCGGGAGCGGGGGCGCCGCCTCCGCCTAGAACGAAGCCATTGACCGCCGCGCGCCCTCCGCCGCGCGCCTCGAGACCATCGATCTCGCCAAGGACCCCTACTTCATGCACAACCACCTCGGCAGTTCAGACTTCCCCCTTCCTTTCCCCCTCGCACGATCCCCCGGGAGGCCGGGCTTTCACGTCAATTTGATGTTTTACGGGGCGACGGCGACACGGCTTGTTTCGGTGGTTGCGAAGCATGAGTGTAAGCTTTGCTTGACGTTGCACAACAACGAGGGAACTACTTGGCGCACACGCGAGGAAGAGGCATCAGACCAACTTGGTGAAGAGCGGCTCGCGAGGCGAATGATGCGCCCTCGGCCCCCCAGCCCAATAAGCGGAAGGTTAATGTTCGCAAGATGGGTGAGTTTTATGTTCTTCCGGCTTCTCCTTGGGAATTGGGATTTATGAGGAATCCGCTTTAGGCTCTAGATTGGTTATGTTGCGGGAGATTGATATTGTTCGTGCTGCTTAGTGAGAGCTGTGGTTGACTTATGGGAAGTGTTGCACAACCGTTGACGAATTGTTGGGCACCTTCTCTCTATTGTGGCTGATGTTGGGCTGTGGAGAGAATCTTTATGCTGATATTTGGGGGACTTTTGAATGAGGATTCGACATCTTCTTGGGATAGTGTAGTTTCTTCATGCCGTTTGATATTGATCACATTGGCGGCTATCTATAAGCACAACATGAAAATTTTGCTTGTTTTTTTGGTCGCTCTGCTTGTTTCTTTGAAAATGATTGTTAAAAAAGTGTGTTCATCTTATTATGATTTTTAAGGAAACTAATTGTTCAGTTACTCTTTATTTAGATTGAAACATATAACATTAATTTGGTGAGGCTGGAGATGCTTTAGGACTTCTTTTTTTTTTTGGTAGAAAAACAGTAATGCTTTAGGACTTTAGATTCCATAGAAAGGATGTAAGTTTGTTGTAATGCTTTATGAGTTATTTGAGATGTTTCATGATTAAGCCTCTCTGTATGGGCCTTGAGACTGCTGTTTAAATAAGATATTGCGAGTTAAGAAGAATTTTCTCCTAGCACGGATATATTTCACCATTTTTATTTTCTTGTTTTAAAGAAGCAATTGGAGGGAATTTTGCATTGCACTAGAACAAAATTGAGATCCGCATGTATGGTGCTGATTTTGATGAATCATTCTGCGCATAAAGGAGTTCTGTTCTTTCATGTTGTAACATGTCTAATGCTATAAGGTTGCTGGAGATTTACCTTTCTTTGTTTTGGTATGAATTTCCTGTGCCTGGTGAGAGGGATTTGCTTTTTCAGGTTCTTTCTAGGCACGCGTGCACACGTGAGAGAGAGAGAGAGAGGACTTCTGGCTTCCCGTTATCTTATCAGATTTGATTAGGATACTCAGGTTTACACTGTGGTTTCTGTGGCATGGGACATGCATTTTCTGGTCGATTAATTTGCTGTTAATTACTCTCTTGTACTACTGTAGGTATTGATCTTAAGTGAGAAGCTTCATTCTGTCAATGCACAGTTTGATCAGCTAAGAGCCATACCTTCCGGGATGCCATCAATACTCTCTTGTACTACTATGGGCGCTATTTAACTTCGCTGTCCTGAACTCTTTGGGTGTCCGGCAGAGAGGATCGGCGTATCATAAGGTGAGCTTGTGTTGTCTAATATATTTATATGGGAGAGTGCTTCTACTTAATTCTGAATCATGTGCATCTTCTGTTACCAAATCGATACTGTCAAGTGGCTTCTTTTGGTTGTTTAATTTCTCTTCTGAAGGTTTAGCAAAGGATCTCATCAAGCAAGATCTTCGAAATGTTGCCGAGGTGTAGCTGTTGTTCTTCAGCCGGCTCTTCCTTCTAATCCTGATTTAACAGTTTATGAAGGAAATGAGTCCACTCATGAAGCATACCAGATAAAAATGTGCAGCAAGAAGCTGACACCGAGGTGATTGAGCTCTTTTTGTGTAAAAACAGTTTGTTTATGAGTGTAAAAACAGTTTGTTTATTACTTCTAAAATGCTGTTTGCTGTTTATGTTATATTATCTTCGATGAATGACAAGTTTGTGTATTATTGCTGCATTCATTTTCATTTTTTTTAACTAAAATTTTTAGAAAAAGAACCCGTTGGAACACTTGGAACCGACCCCCAACTGTGTGACAGGTAGGTTTCGGTTCTCGGTTCTAACGGTAGGTCGCAGGCCCCAAGCCTCACCTAGATCCGGTGAGGCTAGGCAAGGGCTTCGCGGCCCTCGTCAAAGCCTCACTGGCCACTAGGGGGGAAGAAGAAGAACAGTAGGAAAAAAAAAAAAAAAAAAAAAAAAAAAAAATATTAATATTAATAAAAAAAATTTGTAAAAAATAAAAATATTATAAAATTTGTCATGTCAATGTTAGCTACACAATTGACACTAACTAGAGTCTACGTCAGCATCAGCCTACTAAATATAGTCGGATAGACTAAATTGGTATAAATGCAAAAGATTTATAATTGAATTTGCAAAAAAAAATGTTTAAAACTGAATTAGCACAATCACAATATGTTTGTTTATAACTTTTTAGGTAATTTTCCTGTTTTATTTTGCATGTCCTACGTTCAATGTATAACGACCTCACATAACACATCATAAAAACCTACTGATGCCAGTAGCAAAAAAGAGAAACGACACATATCAAAACACGTTTATCAATATATGCTCACGCAAAACACAAGCAACCTGACTAGTTCAAATTCAAGTTTAGGAAGTGATGAAGATCTAGGAAATTGCGATATGAAGTGTTGGAGATTCAGTGTATCTTAAATTATGATATCGTGCCTCGATCGATGTCACGTCATTATAAATTGACCACCGGTGTCATATGCATTTATTACACCATCACAGCGTGGAAACTGCAGTCGAAGCGAGGTAAATTACAAACATTGCATAATTAACAACTAAGACCGGCATGCCATCTTAGTATATTTTCATTTGCGTTGACCAGGAAATCGATTACGAGGTCAACGAGACCCGGGACATGAGAAATCTCGCAAACCTTATTCCGGAAGCAAAAGCCATCGAAAACGAAAGCTCATCTCAGTCATATATTGGGGCATGCATTGGTCTGTTTCCCAAGTTTTGGTTCTATTCGGAAAATGGGCCGAACCAGGTATCTCTCAAGTGATTTTCGGAAGGATTATTGGTTCAGTTTTCAATTCCACAAAAGGAATTGGATTGCCCAGACTAACCAAGATATCTTTATTTATATATTTTTGAGGCAAACCCTAATAAAGAAAATTATTTTTTTCTTTCAATGTTGAGAAACCCTACATGTAGAAAATATAAGACACCAAATAATAATAATAATAATAATAATAATAATAATAATAATAATAATAATAATAATAATAAGAAAAAGGAATCACCAATTTTGGGACTTGACCAAACTGAACGATTAGGTGAGCTAGTTCCACAAAATGAAGAACTAACCTTGCTCAATCTGATTCCAAGTTTTAGAGCCAACCTACCATATAATTAGAGCTTTGAAAAAGCCCAACCCGCCCCACCCTAGCCCGAACCAACCTGCCTTTGGGGTATTTTCGGGTCGGGCCTTAGTTCAATTTGGATAAGTGTTCAAGTGTGTGGGTAATGCCAAATTCGGTTAGGTTTGGGTGACAACCCTACCCATTGGAAGACCCACTCAATCGTCGCTCATCTCCCCACACTTCTCAATTTCTATCGTCTCTTCCACAAACCCTGAACACGATACCGTTCGCTCCATCCCTAACCGTGTCAATGCCCAAGTCACCAGAAGTAGGGGTATTAACAGTTCGATTCGGTTCAATTTTTTTGAAAAACCAAACCGAACCGAATCATTAGAAAAAAACTTCCAAATCGAATCGAATAAGACCTGAACCAAATACGAACAGAACTAAAATTTCAGTTCGGTTCGATTTTTCGAATTTTGGGTTTTAGCTTCTGATTTTTGGTTTTTTTTTTTTTTTTGAAAATTCACAAAAATTCCCCAGCCCAGTCGCCGAAATCCACAACCGGTCCACGATCTCTTGCACTCTATTTTCGACAACAGCGGGTGCTACATTGGGCTCTTCCCAAGCCCTAATATCGTCGTCTTCCTCTTCCTCTTCATCTTTTTGCACGATGTACTCCTTGCTCTGCTGGTAATCGCTTCCTGCTCCCGCGTCCTCTTCTTCTTTGGACTCGTGGACCGGACCCCGAACGCTGGCCGAGCCCAAGTTCTTAGCCTGAACGCCCTCCGAGTTGCTGCTCCGGGTCAAGTTCCACTTCGACGGGTTCCGGTCGTTGTCGAGGCTGAAGAGCGTGCAGAGCGTGCTCCGGACCCTGACGTCGCAGGACTTCCTCTACGGCTTGAAAATGCGGGAGAAGAAACCCTTGTTCTTGGACGCCGAGAACGACTTGGTGTGCCGGAGCTCCGGTAGGAAGGCCGAGGCGAACGCCAGGGGCGGGGCTTGGAGGAGGAGGAGGAGGAGGGTTCCAAGACGGCGAGGCGCTTGCAGAGGCATGAGGGGCAGAAGTTGATGAAGTGCTAGTGTTCGTCCGGGTGGCGGTGGTGGTCGCAGGTGCGGCGGTGGGGCGCTGCGGTGGCTGGAACTGGGGCAGGGGCAATGGCGGGGGGGAGGCTCCGTCATGGCCCTTGTGGGATTCATAACTGGTGGTGGTGCTTGATTTTATCGGTTTGTGGTTCGGTTCGGTTCGGTTTGGTTAACTAATAAAAATCAAACCAATAAAAAAATATTAATTTTTAATGAGATTCGAACCGAGAACCGAGCATAACCGAAAAAATTGAATTTTTCGGTTTGGTTCGGTTCGGTTCCTAACACCCCTAACCAAAAGTAGCCACTCATATTCAATAGTCGCACATCTTCAATCGGGAGAGGCTGGATTCGTCATGCGTCTTCTCCATTTCTCTAATTTGTCAGTGAGCAAGTGATGATTCACGTTCTTACAATGCATGATAGGGGTGTCATTTGCTTGGGTGGGGTAGGCTTTTACTCGAACTGCATAAGAGGTCCATGTGTCAATTGTAAGATAGACTCTTGGAGATATATCAGAAAAAAAAAAAAAAAAAAATCAATTTGCTTTATAACTCATAGCAGACATGCCTTAGTGTGTTACGTGATGGGATTAAAAACTTCAATTAGATTCCATTCATGAATTATTGAAATTCTCATTATTCTACGAAATTGAAAGGTAATTCTACTGATAAACATAGCGGCTAGGTCTTTTTGACCCCAACAAGTTGACCAGAGGCATTTTTTAATCTTTTCTTGACATTTGCATATGGGTATTCCTTAGATAAAGCTAAATGATGATGTATCGAACTGCTCCCTTGATCACTAACACAACCAATATGATCCCTACAATATAAATATTCAGCCTTTTCTTAACCAGAAATCCTCATTATAAATCTCGTTTTCTATCTATAACAATAGAATTACTTGTTGAAGACATTAGCAACCCTTTTATCTGTGATATTCTTAGAACCCGCAAATAATTATTACAATTAGTAATTTAGTCCTCTACATATTCTTGACAAATACAAAAACAGCTAGCAAGCACCAGCTCATTAACAAAAATCTATACATAAATTATTGATCAAATTCGGCCACTACCACGTGGGGAAATGAAGCAAAAGTCTCACTTCGACGAACATAGGAAAGAAATGTCGGATGCATCGAATAATCCTAATACAAACCCTCAAAACTAAGTGGCAAGTGGGTTTTATTTATTTAAATTTAAACCTGTGAAAGAATTTCTATTTATTTGTTCAAAGTTGTCACATGTAAAAAAATAAATAAAATGGACAAATATCTCCACAAACTAACCAACCAAACCGACCATTCAATCAACCGTCCACAGCGTCCAAATTTGACTACATGTGAAACCCTAGTTATAAATATCGCGTTCATATCCTATGGTCATTTAAAATATACGAATTATTCTCTAGAAGACGGGAACCATAATTATTTATCACTAACCCTACGTCAGATACTTATCTCTGGACGCGAAATGGCATTATAAATTTTGGATAAAAAAATTAAAGTACGAAAAAAAGGATAAGGGGGGATGCACTGTTTTTCCATATTGATTAAACCTCACTTCTTTCGATGTGTTCAAACCTATCCAATTTCGTTTTTTGAGGAAGGCCCCCCCAAAAAAAATAAAAACAAATAAAGAAATATTCTTCAATAAAAAAAGAAAAAAAAATCCGGATGCAAGACGCTGACTCGGACTTTATTCTTGCTTCGTTATTTTATTGTCGACCTTATGATTAAAATCACCGCACCATTAAGTATTTCTTCTCGATCTTACTGCTAATGTATTTTCTTTTTTTGTGTATTTCAGAAATTTATTTAAATAATTTCCCGCCCACGAAGCGAGAGGTCCACTTTGTTATTATTTTATTTGATGTTTCGTATTTAAGTCATGGTCTTAAATCGAATATTCGGCTCCCTCCCCTTTTTTGGGGGACCAACGTATACACGTCCCCCTTATTGAAATGGCTGTAAATCATGGGCGCATCACACGCCTCGTGTAAATTATTGATTCGAAATTCGAAGTAATATATATGGCATTATTAATAGAGACCAAGCATACAAACTGTGAGTAAAATCTTATTCTTCATTAGGCCATTGCATGTCTAGTTTTGCAAGAATTCTTTTATGAAAACGGACACGATTGAGATAGGACATACGAGTTGAGAGGCATATGAAGCTTGCATGGCTGAAGTTGGTCATGTTATCGGTCGTGCGTGTAGTGCAGTAGCTCTTGGTGCTTCTACAACATAAATGTTGTTCCCCCACAAGATTTTTCTGCTTGGCTAATGGAGATTGAATTAAAAGGGAGTGATGAGGCTACTAAACTTCCTAGTGTACTTTCGTTCCAGCATAGACTTTTCATGCCGTGAGTCTTAGAATAATTACAAGCTAGAAATAGTCAACTTCAGCTAACGAATCTCAATTATACTGAGTCAAGAAATTGCTCATTTCATCACTTCAGGGAGAGAAGTACAATTTAAATTTTGCGCATGAGACAAGTTATCGGTTGGAAAGGCAATTTTATCATGGAACACTTGACACTTGAAAGAGAGAGGTTTACCAAGGACAAAAATTAGGTTGTGAAGATTGTTTCATCAATTCATTTATCTGCAAACTTTGTTTATATGTGCAGTTTCAACTCGTTGACAATTAACTAAAATGGGAAAGAAACCATCTAATATCATATAACCTTGTTTAGAGAAATTTGTCAAATATAGTTCACACAAGTATGTACTCTTAACACATAGCAATTGACTTGGCATTGATCGGAATGTCGTGTTCGTATGTACTTACGACTTTTCAACTGAATGATTGCATCTATCTAGCACAATATAGAATCGTTTTTGTTTCAAACAAACATCTAGTTTTCCAACTTAGAAGGCTCATTGATGAAATTTTTCGATAACAATAGAGATGATTCTAATACAATTGAAGTGCAAATCAAGATATTATAAAGAAAATATTCATCTTTATGAGAAAGTATTTGAAGGATGAAAGCACTTTATGATATCTCGAGCGCCAATTGATGTGATGTTGTTAATTGATCAAATTGTCTACAATTGACGACATCGTGAGCACCCCCTGGGGCACTCTTTCCCCCTTAAAGCAAAAATAAAAATAAAAATAAAATGAAATCCCCATTTTAAATGTTTAAAACTAGAAACAACCTCCATTGTCAATTCTGCATGTATCTTTCATGACACAGAACAACATGCTTCTCGTATCTTCATTATCTCTTTCTTTAATTCATCAGAAAACTTCATATTCAAGACGAAGATAGGAGGGATTCACGTGTAGGGCTGTGTGTGGAAGCGTGCACCATGTGCCATCTGCGGTTGACCCAACTTTTTTATTGTAAAGCAAGTGACTATTGATTAGCTCGTCTCACGGATCTTGTCTCTCTCTATCTTTCGCTTGTGTTGTGTTCTTATTTAAACTTCTCCGAGACCAAGCCTTGGGACTTCAGCCTTCGCGACTTGCCGCAGAAATCACCAAACAGAGAACCCAAGAGAGCACAAGCATGGCAGCAGCAGCAGCAGCAGCAGCGACAGCACCAGCCTCAGAAACCCTAAAAATGGCTTCATGGAAGAAAACCATCTCGTCCCCATTCCGGAAAGCCCGCACTTTCTTCAACCAGAGCCCCTCCCGAGACAAGAAGCCCCGCCAAGGTCTGTCCGTTTTCACACCATCTCGATCCCCATCTCATCTAAATCCATACGCCCTAGAAATGAGAAAAGACAGTGCTTTCGTATGATCTGTATACTGATACGTTTCTCGGGGCATTTCGTTTGTCTTGCAGAGCACGGGAAGCGAGTGAACATGACGAACTTGCAGGGCGACGTGATGGCCTGCGCTTACGAGGATGTTCAGGTGATGTGGTCGATCCTCGACAAGTCCAAGGCCATTACATGTGACTGAACAAGAAAGATCTCGAAAGAAAGGCTCCAAAATCTTCGCACTGCCTTGAGCAACCGATTTCTATTGTAGATACAGTGATCGACCGGTGGTAGTTTTAAGTTTTGTATTGGGGTGATGCCCCAGAAAAGGAGGAGAAGAGAAGGTGTTTCTTATAAGAAGGGTAGATTTTGAGAGGAGACCCCCTCCATTGTAATTTTGAATTTGGCAGGAAAGGAGTTTAGGAGTGTTTTGGAGCTTGATTAAGTTGGTAATTCTTCGTCTTATTTTTATTTTTTTTCCTGCTGAGTCAGGTTGTCATTATCTCCATAGGGAATCCCCATGATTAATGAAAAATGTCATGGCGAGATTTAATGAAAGTCTCATTTTTCTATTATTGTTCCATTATACCACATCCTTTCTTCCTTGATTTCCCTCTTTTTTAATACATTTTTGGGATTGTTACTTGCTAAATTTTTATATTAGAGCTTAGGAATCCTCAATAGTTTGAGATATTAAACGCTTTTTTTTTTATTCCTGTCTTAATTGCACCGACCACGTCTTCACCCTTTTGCTGTTATGCTTATCCCCACCGCCACGAACCGACCACAATCATACCGATAATGTTTCCAAAGGAAGTGAAAACGAAGGCGAATAAAAAGTCAAAGGACGCGGAGGAGGAGGAGAGTCTTGAAATTCTCATGAAAAACACAAATTCTTGTGGTCAATATCAATTTGAAACGGGATGTGTTTGGTCCCATATACACTTCACCTAAATTCTTTAACTATTAACACACTTCCCCTCAAGTTTCATGGAAAATTATAATAACAATTCTGAGCCTATTGCACTTATTTTAATTTAGTCCTACAATTTAAAAGAAAATTACTAACATAATCCATCATATCAATTTTGGTCGGAAATTATTGACGTGGACACTAACATTGAATTTTTTTTTATTAATTTTAGCAAGCTTTTATAAATTTTTAGTTTCTTTTTTTCCTCTTTCTTCCTTTGCTGGTCACTGAGCCTTGGTGAAGAGCAGCAACCAGCCAAAGGGCCTTAGGCAAGGTCACCCTTGCTGGGATTTGGCAAGTATGTAAAGATAAACTTCTTGTTACTCAAGGCCGGGTTCGATTCCCCAACTCGTCATAATGCACGACTAAAGTGGGGATGTGTGGGAGGTGGGTCCTTGCGCTAGCACCCCATGGTTTACACGTAGTTGCTATCGGCAGCAAGCGGTTCCATGGTAAAAAAAAAAAAAAAAAACTTATTCTTACTCTATTTATAGTACAAAAGCATATTCCAAAGAGTAAAATTTTGATAAAGTATGTATTAATAAATTTTTGATGGAGTATGTAAATATTAATATCATTACTATAGTCTAAAAACTAAAAACTTTTAAAACAATTAATTATGATCCTGCAAAACTTTTATGGTATTAGAGCATAAGCCAAAGTTTGGCCAGGGCATGAGTAAGAGTGTTAGCATATTTAAATGAGTTGAACTTTTAGAGCAATTGGTTGTGGTTCACAAAGTTTTTCGTAGTATCAGAGTTGGGGTCATGAGCTCATTTTTTTCCAAACCTTACCCTCTTATGTAAATGTTTCCACGCTTTAATTCTAAGCCAAAATCTAAGCTACACGTGATAGGAAGTATTAGAGTATCTTCGATGTAAAACCACAGATCAGTCCAAAGATTAAGATTTTACAATTGTTGGCTGGGGTCAATAAAATTTTTCAATTTTCTAGATTATTAAGAATCAACACACAAATTGGAAACTTCGATCTACATTTTTTTAAGTCTGATGTTTCTAATAATTGCTCTTTAGTTCTTTACTAAAACCCTGGAAAAGTTAATCTTTCCATTGATTTTAGAATTCCATTTCAAAATAAACTATATAGAAAAGAAACCATTTCATTTTATTTGAAGGTCCTTTTACTATGCTATATTAAAGGGCACACTGACAATAATGAATGTTTTGGTTCATCTTGGAGGTATAAAAATGGAGATAAAATCCCGATTGTTTCCTATATTTGGAAAACGTAATATACGAGTGCAAACTGAAGAATTTATTGTGGAAATTTATTAGCTCAATTGTCGATGTAAGGGGAAAAAATGAATGAACTCTACCATATAAGTGCATTCAAGAGTTGAATACACAGAGAAAAAGGGGGAAGGGGGAGAGAGAGGAACGAGCGCGTCCCTTGCATGAGAAGAAGAGAAATAGTGAAAATTTTAAATTAAAAGTAAAAAAATAGAAAACACGGTAAGGATTTTGATCCTTCTTTGTAAAAAATTTTAATCGTCATAGAAAGAAAGATGGGTGATTTACAGAGCTCTTGAAACGCTTGGAGTTTCCTCGGTAGTTCTTACCATTTCGTGTACGTCCAGTGGTTCTGAGACTCCGGTATCGGGAGGCCAATGGATGGAGGAGGTGGCGATTTGGTGATAGCTGAAGATGATGTTCCAGTACTCGATATTGATAGATGGGGGATCGTCCGATTTTTAGATTTACAAAGGATACTGATATCTTGTTTGTTTGAGTTTCGTTGTTTTGTGATTGTGGATGTGGGATAACTGGTGGTCGTGAATGGTGCACGGTGACCCGCAAAGCCGGTGCTACTTCAGTGGTGAGCAGAGGTGGCTAACAGCAGAGGTCCGGCGATGAGCGTATGTGTTTGATTGTGAAGTTTGCGTGTTCATTGTCTGATGTTTGGCCCCTTTTGCTATTGAAGTTTGGGACCAGTGCAGGGAATCTTAATCAATGGGCAATTTCCAGGGAAAATTGATGCAGTCTGTAATGACAACTTGGTTATTAGCGTCGACAACTATTTGAAAGCGTCATTCATGATTTCTTGATGATAAATTTGTCGCTTACGTGGAAATCTGTCTCCTTTTGTTTGTTTCCTTTCTCAATTTTTCGGTCGTTGTTCTATTTTCTTAGCCCATAACGTGGAATGCCTCCCCAATTCACCAATGTATGAGTCCACGAGACAGAGACACCAGACAACAATGCAGAGTCGCGCAACGTGGACTTGTCCTTTCCTGTCAAGCCCTAACAATCGGACGTTCTTTTTCTTGATGTGTATGATTAGATTTAGGTTTTTTCAAGTTTCATCACCGTTGGAAGATATGCTCAAGATATGCGATCCGAGATACACAATCCATTTGGATTTTGATTGTGCACTAAATCAATTAGAGATTTAGATTGAGATTGTGATTGATTCATAGAATACATTCTTTCAATTATTATGTACATCTTGTACTATATCTACAAAATCTTGTACATTAGGGATTATTGAAGAGAAATACAAAATTTTCCCTAAAGCCTACCCTCTTCGGTCTCTATTTCTTCTTGTCTTCCTTATTTTTCTTGCTTTCTTTCATGGTATGTATCAAAGCGAGTCAAGCTCTTGATTTAGCTTTTGCCCATGTCAACCTATTGCCTGCCAAAGAGCTCTAAACCCGCAAAACAAAGTTAATCCTCTAGTGTAGGAATTAGTTTTTCGAAAAGGAAAAAGAAGCAAGCGAAAAAAGAATTTTTTTCAATACCACCACCTTGACCCAAAATCTGCCATCAGCCTTTGACGAGCATCTCTCAGAAGGAGTTACACCACAAATCTTAGAAACTCAAGATCTAATCCTATATGTTGTGATTCTTGAGACTCAAGAGCAACTCATCAAACCCAGCATGTGCATTGGTAGCCCTTCCAAGCTTAGTCAAATCTAGGGGCAGCCCATTTCGAGCTAGCCCATTGTAGGCCATCCTTATCAATGGCTATCTTTTTAGATGCAACCCAATCCATGGTATTTTGGGCCAAGCCCAATTGCATCATCACTAGGAAATCAGGGCTACCAAAGCTTCACCCAACCTAATGGCAGCCCACCAATCATAAATGGGACAAGCATGACAATTGGGTCGGATCCAGTAAATGTGAGGCAACGAATTGAGTATGAGAACAAATACCTACCCATGATTTTTTAATGTAGGGCAAGGAATCGGGTCAAATAATCCCGGTATGGGAACAAATCCCTACTTGGGATTTTTGCTCGAGTTTTTATTGTATCTAGTCATGGCCATTATCAGTTGTCCGGAACTCGGCGACCCCTTATTTGTATCGACTGTTGCCAAACTAGAATTGTGAATTATCAACCAACAATTGTTCGGGCCAAAGAACTATATCAAGTGGTCACAAGAATTTTGACGAGCCCTTGTGACGAAGACAAAGACGGCTTCCTCGACAGAGCCATCGCAATTCCCTCCAATAAGCATTTGGCCTGACACTAGAGAAAATACAATCAACTCATTTGTATGTGGATTGTCAATTACATATCTCCAAAAGTTGCAGCTAGACTTCCACCGATGAAGGATGTGAGATGCAAGAGGGAAAATATCAAAGAGATGTATGGTAAATTAGACTGAGTGAAAATATTTTTTTCTCATGCAGGAACTTAGTGAGCTCAAGTAAGGGAATATGACGGACACATCTTTCTTCAACAAGCTCTCATCATGATCTTGAAGTGGCTGAGGAAAAGCTCAAAGGGCTAGAGACGGCCCTTAAATGGTACAGATCTATGAAAGAAAGGAAAAAGCCACTCAATTCCTCTTGATATTGAATGAATCTCACCTAACTTTTCAATCGCAAATTCTAGCCATGGACCCAACATCACCAATCGGCCAAATCTTTCAATTGGTTGTTTAGGAGGAGAGCCAGCAACTCGCGTTGTCGAAATAAGCAAGAGAAAGCGAGAACATCTCCCTCTCGTGGCTTGCAATGAACAACGAGAGTCGGGCATCAAAACCCTAAGCCAAGAAAGAGAATGACAAGGGGGGTTCGGCAGTAACTTGCGTTCCCTTAAAAGGGAGAGGGAGAACAATCCAAATTGCATGTGCGGATCAGACGGCTCGCTAAGGGTCGAATATTAAGTTGGATTGGATAGTGGACATGAGTTTGTGATTAAAGCATTCGACGACCAAATTTTTGTCACTAATTCAAAGGGGAAAGGTGAATTATTTTACAAATATTACAAGCGTCCGCATAATACAATTGATAATTGTTGGAAATTGCATGAAAAGCCCAAAGAAAAAGGGAAGAAGAAGGAATTTTCTGCAACTTACCAAGTCATTGGCCTCATTACTCAAAATACTAATCAACCCATTACATATGGGCAATATAAATAACTGATGCAACCATTACAAAAGTTGGACACTTTCAATAAAGGAGAGAGTTTCCCAAGTACCTTTCACTACCTGGTAAATTATATTTTAAGAAAGGCATAGATAATTGACTCAGGAACTAGTGATCATATAATCTGCAATAAATGATTTTTTTTCAAGTATGCATAAGAACTTTAACCTTCTTGTTTCTGTGTAATTACCAAATGAAAGTGTCACTCATGAACATTCAATCTTAGCCCTCATATCATCCTTCAAAATGTCCTTTATGTCTCAAAATTTTAGTTTAATCTCATTTTTGTCTCCAGAGTTTGCAAAGAAAATTCGTATCAAGTCTTCTTCGATTCTAACACTTGGTTTTTTTAAACCCTTTCGACTGGCAAACTGATGGGCTTAGGTAATCTTTTCAAATGACTATTTTTTTGGTCTAGTTTCTAATTAATTTTAATTTGTCCTGCATTTCCTTGAAAAAATATCATTATGTAACATGACTGCTAATGATAAAAATTTTGTTATGCATTTGAGGATGGGTCATAGAGCTTCATTTCCTTACTCTCATTATCGCAAATGCCTTCTAGCAAAACAGTCATATACCCCCTTTCCATCTAGCAAAACTCGTGCTAGTGATATTCTTCCATTAATTCATATGGATGTCCAAGGATCTCATCATACATCACATTATGATGGATCTCATTACGATGGATCTCATTACTTCCTTACAATTGTGGACAATTAGTCTTGTGCCACGTGAGTTTTTCTGATGCAATAAAAAAGTCAAGTTTTCTCCCATTTAAAAATGTTCATTACTTTACCAAAAAATTAGTTTGGAAAATCTATTTAGCAAATCTGCAATGATAATGAGAGAGAATTCTTCAATTATGATTGCACTTCTCTTTATTTGTCTCATGGCATTCTACATGAAAGTTCTTACATTTACACCCCATAATAGAATAGGCTGGTAGAGCGCAAACACCACCATCTTTTAAAAGTTACATGCGTACTAAAATTCTAAGCATCTATCTCAGAAAATTATTGGAGAAACTATGTTGCTATGACGGCTTATCTGATCAATTGTATGCCCCCCTCGAATACTCAATGGACAAACTTCTTTTGAACTACTTTTCGGGAAGAAACAAGAACTGGATCTTCTAAAAGTCTTCGGCTGCTTATGTATGTCACTACAGTAAGCCTTCGGGACAAGATGGGTCCCTATGCTAGGCGTTGTATATTCATGGGATATCCCAGTTTACAAAAAGGATATCGTGTTCATTCCATAAACTTTTGTCAAAATATAGGTACTGCAATAGGTGTATATCAAAAGGGAACCATTTAGTTATGATGAAGCATCTATTGAATCCACAACTTTATGGTTGATACCAGAATTGAATCTACATCCCAAGACTTGCAAATGTCAAACAAGCCAAGAAATGCAAAACTTTATGGGTCATTAAGGATGCTAGAACTGGAACCACGTCCCAAGACTTGCACAAGCCAAACAAGAAATCCAAAACTCACCAAGGATGCTAGAAATGAAACCAGGTTCGGAGATTTGCATAGCCAAACAAGCCAAGATTTGCAATACTTTATCGATCATCAAGGATACTAGAATTGAAATAATGTCCCCGAGATTTGCAGAGGCCAAATAAGAAAAGCAAAACTTTATGGGTCACCAAGGATGCTAGAGATGCTTTTCTTTGTTTCTCTTTTTTTCTTTTGGAAAAAACCATCCCAAAAACTAAGGGATAAGTACACTAATGGTGCCAAAAGTTGTGTACGGCGCTCACTTTGGTGCCAAAAGTTTCTGTCGGATCACTTAAGTGCCAAATCGGAGGAAAACGCTCACTTTGGTGCCATCGGCGAAAGATTCCGGCCTCCGACGAAAGATTCCGGCCAAAATGATTTTTTTTAAAAAAAAAATTGATAAGCCTTTAAATGACGTCGTTTTCGGTCCTCCTTAAGAAAAACGACATCGTTTTGCCGTCCTACGTGGATGGCTTCATGGAAACGACGCCGTTTAGCTCACATGGGGAAGAAATTAGGGTTTCGGCGAGGTTGAAGCCGTGGCCGTCGTCGGGGTTGAAGCTGCGGCCGCCGAGTGGCCATCATCGAGGTCGGGGTCGAGGTCGGGTCGAAGCTACGACCGTCGAGTGGCCATCGTCGGGGTCGGGGTCGGGGTTTGAGCCGCGGCCATCGAGTGGCCATCGTCGCGGTCGGGGTCGAGGTCGAGGTCGGAGCTACGGCCGCCGAGTGGCCATCGTCGGGGGTCGGGTCGAGGTCGAGGTCGGAGCTACGGCCGCCGAGTGGCCATCGTCGGGGTCGGGGTCGAGGTCGAGGTCGGAGCCGCTACCGTTGAGTGGCCATCGTCGCGGTTGGGGTCGAGGTCGGGGTCGAAGCCGTGGCCGCCGAGCGCGAGGACCGTCGAGGACGGCGACGGCCGGAGATTAGGGTTTTGAATTGGGGGAGACACCAAACGGCGTCGTTTTGGTGTTTGGATGCTGACTCAGCTCTCCGACGAGCCACGTCGGCGTCAAAAATTAATAAAAAAAGGCCACGTCGGATTTCCGGCCAATTTCGTCGGAGTTGGCACCAAAGTGAGCGATTTTCAAATTTTTTGGCACTTAAGTGATCCGACGGAAACTTTTGGCACCAAAGTGAGCGCCGTACACAATTTATGGCACCATTAGTGTACTTATCCCCAAAAACTAATCTTGAAAGCCTCACATGGTTGCTAATGTGGATGGCGGAGCACAAACGGTGCTTGGCAATAGCGGAGAACAACGTATTTTGCATGTGACACCATTGGCTCTATCTCTCTCTCTTATTCCCACCCTTCCTACTTGAGCGCTTAGTGTCTAAAGCTCTATTTGTCCATGCAAAGGAACGCTGCTTGCCCATCTACGGTTGCTCCACAAAACTCGATTTAGAGCTTTCATGTTGCTCGATTCAAAGGAATCTCGATCTATTCGAAGCACGTTTGTTGGCTAAAGATAACTTCGGGCTTTGGGGTTTTATACGCTGCTTGATTCTCTCTCGCAAGAAAGCTCGATTTGTTTGATTTGTCCAAATACGTTACATGATTCTCTCTGTGTTTAAAGCTCCATTTGTTCACGTAAAGGAATATCGTTTGCCCATCTATGGTTGCTCCACAGAATTTGATTCATAGCTCTATAATTAGCATGCTACTTGAGTCACTCCCTTAGGGAAGCTCAATTTGTTTGAAACTCATTTGCTGACTGAAGACGATTTGGGGTTTTAAGATTTCATACAGGGTGATTCTCTTTCACAAAGAAGCTCGATTTATTCAATTTTCCCAATACGTTGCTTGATTCTCTTTGTGTTTGAAACTCCTTTGTCTATGCAAAGAAACACCATTTGCTATCTACAGTTTCTTTATATAACTCAATTTGAGGCCTTAGGGTTAGCATGCTGCTTGATTCACTCTCATAAGAAAGCTCAATTTGTTCAAAGCTTGCTTGCTAGCTGAAGACAGTTTGGGGCTTGAGGAGTTCATATGTTCTATCTTCATCTTCTTCACCTCTCACAGTATTTCCCTACTCATCCTCATGTTCAGCAATGACATGTAAATCTAGAACTCTCTCAGGACTTCTATATCAAACTTGGCCAGCTTGTTTAAGTATCTATACTTATTGCAAAAATTGAGCTGGTGGATCCTTGAGCCATTCTCAACCAGTCTTTTGCCTTTATTAAATAGGTCCCTAATCAGATCGATCTCATTCCATAATGATTGAGTCTATTTTGCTCAAGGTGGATTCCATTTTCTTGAGTTGGGGACCAAATGCTCTGATGGTTTGCCCTACTTTCTTAATAATCGAGAAGAACTTATTAAATGCTATTCTTGTAGTAGCTCTTGCAAAATCAGTTGGCATTTCTTGTTCTTTTTGTCTTCACAGACCAAACAAGCCAAACAATCCAAAACTTTATGGGTCAATACTAGAACTGAATCCATGTCCCAAGACTTGTAAATGCCAAACAAGCCAAGAAATGCAAAAAAATTTGATGGGTCATCAAGGATGCTAAAACTAGAAACATGTCCCAAGACTTGCACAGGCCAAACAAGAAATCAAAAACTCACCAAAGATGTTAAAACTGAAACCATGTGAGACTTGCATGGACCAAAGAAGCCAAGATTTGTGATACTTCATTAGTCATCAAGGATACTAGAATTGAAACCACGTCCTCGAGACTTATAGAGGCCAAATAAGAAAGGCAAAACTTTATGGGTTACCAAAGATGCTAAAGCAAAAATTGCAGATGATGCTTTTCTCTTCTTCTTCTTCTTCTTCTTCTTCTTCTTCTTCTTCTTCTTCGAAGTTTTAAGGTTAGCATGATGCTTGATCCACTCTCTTAAGGAAGCTTGATTTATTCGAAACACGTTTGCTAGCTGAAGACAACTTGGGCTTTAGGGATTCATAGGTTGCTTGATTTTCTCTCACAAGGTAGCTCGGTTTGTTCGGTTTGTCCAAATACATTACTTGATTCTCTCTGTGCTTGAAGCTCCATTTGTCTATGCAAAGGAATGCCATTTGTCCATCTACGATTGCTCCATAGAACTCAATTTAGACTCTACAGTTTTTATACAGCTTGATTGACTCCCTCAACTCGATTTTTTTTAAGCTCATTTATTGACTAAAGACAATTTGGGATTTTAGGGTTACATACATTGCTTGATTCTCTCTCACAAGGAAGCTCGATTTGTTCGATTTGTCATAATATGTTGCTTGATTCTCTATGTGTCTAAAGCTCTATTTGTCCATGCAAAGGAATGCCGTTTGCCCATCTACAGTTGCTCCACAAAACTTGATTTAGAACTTTAAGGTTAGCATGCTGTTTGATTTACTCTCTCAAGAAAGCTCGATTTATTCAAGCTTGTTTGTTGGCTGAAGACGACTTGGGGTTTAGGAGTCCCTACATTTTGTCCTCATCTCCTTCACCTCCCACAATATTTCCCATTCATCCTCACGTTCAGCAGTGGCCCGTAAATTTGGAACTCTCTCAAGACTTCTATATCGAACTTGGTTAACTTGTTCAAGTGCCTATACTTCTTGCAAAAGTTGAGCCGATGGATTGCACTTCTCGAACAATCTTTTGCCTTTAATAAATAGGTCCTTGATCCAATCGGTCTCATTTGGACTACAGCCTAGCCATTCATTGCAATCGTCCCTTTCCATGATGATTGGGTCTATTTTACTCAAGGTGGATTCCATAATCTTGAGTTGGGGACCAAATGTTTTGATGGTTTTCCCTACCTTCTTAACGACCGAGAAGAGCTCACTGAATGTTGTGCTTATAGTTGCTCCTTCAAAATCAATCAACATTTCTTGTTCTTTTTGTATTCATAGACTAAACAAGCCAAGAAATGCAAAACTTTATGGGAGATCAAGGATGCTAGAACTAAAACCACATTCCAAGACTTGCATAGGCTAAACAAGAAATCCAAATCTCACAAAGGATGCTAGAATTGAAACCACGTCTCGAGACTTGCATAAGCCAAACGAGCCAAGATTTGTAATACTTCATGGGTCACCAAGGATACTAGCATTGAAACCATGTTCCTAAGACTTGCAAATGCCAAACAAAAAAGGCAAAACTTTATGGGTCAGCAGAGATGCTAGAGTTGAAACCACAACCTAAGAATTGCAAAGTATGTTTTTCTCTGTTTTTTTTTTTTTTTTTTCTTTCGCAAAAAACCATCACAAAAACTAACCTTAAAGTCCTACGTGGCTGCTGATGTGGACGATGGAGAACAACGTGTTTTGCATGAGACATCGTTGGCTCTATCTCACTCTCACTTGCTCGCGCCTTCCTACTTGAGCACTTGGTGTCTGAAGTGCCATTTGTCCGCACAAAGAAACACCATTTGCCCATCTACAGTTGCTTCATAGAATTAGATTCAGAGCTTTAGGGCTAGCTTGCTGAGCAATTCACTCTCTCAAGGAAGCTCAATTAATTCGAAACACGTTTACTGGTTGAAGACGATTTAGGGTTTTAGGTTTCATACATGCTTAATTTTCTCTTATAGGGAAGCTCGGTTCATTCTATTTATTTGAATATGTTGTTTGATTTTTTTGTATCTCAAGCTCCATTTGTCTACGCAAAGGAATGTCGTTTACCCATCTATCATTGCTCTAGAGAACTTGATTTGGAGCTCTAGGGTTAGCATGTTGCTTGATTCACTCTCTCAAGAAAGCTCAATTTGTTTGAAACTCGTTTGCTAGCTGAAGACAATTTAGGTCCCTTGTAATTGTTCGATGAAATGAATGAAATTCATGACCATTTTCATGTAACTTTTAGAAAATGGGCATTCTGATTAAATATTTGTCGTCGTTCCTTTTTAATTGATTAATTTCTTTTGAGGAAATTTTGATAAGAGGATGTTATATGATATTGGGATCATATACACTTCTTATCATTATTTCATCTCAAAAAAATATAAAATTGACTAGGGTTTGTACTTTAATGGTTTCTTTTGATTGGTACTAATCCGAATCATTTTCTTTTACAGGAGGTTTTGAAAAAAAAATGACTGAAGAAAGATTTGTTATACGAACTCGCCGCCAAATAAAGATAGAAAACGAAGATACCCGAGCCCGTGGCAAATGGCACAAATGATGACATGCATAAAGTCAAAAACTTGACGTCTGATTCCCACCATGAATATTCCTACCGCGCCTCTGAAGTGTCGGTAGTAGAGCGATGCGGAAGAGATTCCCATCAATCCCGGTTATCGGTCAAGAGCCTTCATCTAAAGAGATTTCGACTTCGCACTTCGATGAAGAGAATTCAAGGCGCCTAGCAAAGATCGAAGAGCGCCTTTATGTGCTGCAAGGCTATCAGTTGCAAGGGTTTGGTAAACTGTCGCCATTTGCCAAAGTTATGGTCCATGAATTCTATAAGGAGCTAGAGTTCACAAGAAAATACGACAGCATCAGCTGTCCTAAGACACATTTGAAGTACTACCTAGGCAAGATGGCCCGTTATTCAGATAATCCCCACTCTTGATCAATTCATTTGAGGACAGCCTGGTTGGTCCTGCGTTAACCTGGTTCATAGAGTTGGACATGGAGAAAATCCGTACTTAGGAAGATCTCATTGATGAATTCCTTCAGCAATACAAATTCAATATTGAAATTGCTTCGACTCGAGAGGAATTAGTCCGGGTCGAGAAAAGGAGAACTAAATCATTTAAGGCCTACGCCCAAAGATGGAGGGTCACTACGTCTCAAGTAAAACCGCCATTGTCTGAGAAAGAGACCATGAAATTGCTGCTTCAAGCTATGCCCCGTGATCTTTTTGAGAAGATGTACAACCATACTTGTATGAACTTTGCTACATTTGTAGAGTTGGGAGAACGCATCGAGGGGATCATGTGAGAAGGAAGGTTGTCTAAGAACACAAATCGTCGATATACCCCGAAGAGCGATAAATAATTGACTGTGGAGATCGCCTACGTACAAAATTCCTCTTCTCAGAAGCCTTATAATCCTCAAATTCATAAACCTGCCATGGAAGTAGGGGGTTCTTCTAGAAATTTTGAGCACAAAGGAAAAGCCCCTCAAAGGCAATTTACACCACTGCCTAGGCCCATGTCCTAACTACTTCCAATGCTAATCGAAAATCATCTTGTCGCAAAAGAGATCCCGATGAATAATCCGCCAAAGTTTGCTGGATTCTACCTTAATAAGACATGTGAATATCATATGGGTGAAAAAGGTCATAATGTAGATAATTGTTTTGTGCTCCGTTATAAGATCCAGAATTTGCTAGATAAAAAACTGCTCACCTAAAAAACTGCTCACCTTCAAGGATTCAGCACCGAATGTCCAACAAAATCCCCTTCCAAAGCATTTTGAAGATGTCAACATGATTTATGGGGATGTTGACGAGGATATACTCCTAATGAATATCCAAGAGATAGAACAGAACATGCCATTCAATGATCACCAGTTGAAAGGTCACATCATTCATGATGAAGAAGACTTTATTTCAATTTTGCCAAAGGATAAAGAGTTCTACTCATATAACGCAGAAGAGGATGAATTAAAAACTTCCCATGTTGTTCGTTCCTCTCATTGACTAAACATGCAGAATGCTGAAGTAGAATAGGTATGAATCAAATTCAAATATGCTCAGCAGAAGTTGACCAAGTACTATGTACATGTTTACTCATCCATGTACAGTGAGAGCGAAACAAGAAATAGAAGCACACATACAAATCCTGTTCATACGTGAAAAGTCATTACTCTTTTCTTCTACCCACCAATATGCCCACAATTGATTGGCTAAAAAAATTATCACAATGATCAAATGCAGCATCATTGGATATGTGTCTAATCTGAAAATTCAAAGAACAAATCCCCAAACGTATAGCTACTAAATTTGAAATGAAAAGAAACAAAACAAAAGTAAATTTTATACAACATATAAAATGAATTGATTAAGGGCGTTTGTTTGCGTTTACGTTTTAAAAAAATTGTTCCAGAAACATAAATAGAAAAGTGTTTCATTCTGGGAACAATTTTTTAACAAAAAAGCATTTGGTAAACTTGTTCCAGAATAAAAATAAACAAACACGTTTGGTAAATTTGTATAATTTTTTATTTCTTTTTTTTTCTATTTTTTTCTTATTTTTCCTTTTTATTTTTTTCTTTTGCTCGGTCACTGGCCTCGGCCATGGCCGGCGACCGGCCGATGAGGGCCGGCGGCCCGCCCGCCACCGCGAGGCTCGCCGGGCCACCGCCAGGCGACGCCGACTCGCCCAGCCCGGCGCGAGGTCGGCCTCGCCTTGGCTGGGCGAGCTCGAGCTCACCCGGATCCGGCGAGGCCAAGCTCGCCTGGCGGCGACGAGGCTCGGCCTCGCCGTCCGGGCAAGGCCGCCGGCCCTCGTTGGCCGGTCGTGCCATGGCGAGGCCGGCGACCGGTGAAAGAAAAAAGAAGAAGAAAATAAGAAGAAAAAGAAGAAAAATAGAAAAGTGTTCCTCAAATGTGTTTCGAAATAAGAAACACAAATCTTGTTTCTTATTTCTTTTTTTGTTCCTGGGAACAAAGAACAAAAAGGAACAAAAACGCACCCAAATGCGTTGTTCCTTTTTGTTCCCTGAACAAAAAAACAGAAAAGTGTTCAAGAACAAAAAAAAAGAAACACAAACAAACAGAGCCTAAGTGGTGGAAAGCCCTATGTCGAATCGAATCGAATCAAAACATACACCGATCTAGTTCAGGAATTTTATCGTACAGGTGCTAGACACTTCGGCCAAAGGATCTAGATGTGGAAATAAGAGAGAAGCCATATTCAAACTTATCACAGAGGCTCGAATGTCATTGGATTTCATGCAGGAGTAATCGAGCATTCGATCTCTACCCTCAAATAAAACGAGCATGCGAATTAAACACCTCACCTGACTTCACCAGTCGCCGGGAACCACGACCTATAGAAGAGAGCGTTCCTTCTGACATCGTAGAACAAACTCATGCTCTACTAACAGGCGTGGCGATTCCAATGGTTTTCAGTCTCGCTTCAGGAAGATGCCAGGTTCGGTCGGTTCAATGGCTGAATCGACAAGAGGAGGATCCTCCATCGTCCTTCGGCGTGAAAAAAGCACATCTTCGAAGGGAACAAAGAAAACGAGAGATGAGAAGGAAAACCCTCGGAAATGACTTGATCGAGAGAAAAATCGTTGGCAAACCTTCTCCGGACTCAGCGCAGATCTAAGCCTCGCACCTCCAACTCCTCAACCGGCAGTTGCTCAAACTAGCCGGATCGAGCAATTCCGATCCTCAGAGACAGAGTCGAGAGAAAAACCTCGACGGTAGATGATGAACAGGAAGATGATTAGAAGCTGCTGTCGTCACCACCATTGATCGATCTTTGGATCTCTATCCTCGGAGCTCGGAGCACGGAGCACGGAGTCAGCACCGAGGCGAGCAGGTGGTTGATAACGAATGGAAGAGGTCGATATGCGTTGCTTGATTCTCTCTCACACAAGGAAGCTCAATTTGTTCGATTTATCCAAATACATTGCTCAATTCTCTCAGTGTCTAAAGATCCATTTGTCCATGCAAAGAAACGCCGTTTACGTGTCTCCGGTTGCTCTACAGAACTTGATTCGGAGGTTTAAGGTTAGCATGCTACTCGATTCACTCTCTCAAGGAAGCTCGATTTGTTCGAAACTCGTTTACTAGCTGAAGACAATTTAGGGCTTTAGGATTACATACGTTGAGAAGCTCGATTTGTTCGATTTGTCCCAATACATTGTTTGATTCTTTGTGTTTGAAGCTCTATTTGTCCACACAAAGGAACACCATTTGCCCATTTACAGTTGCTCCACAGAATTCGATTCAAAGCTTTAGGGTTAACATGGTGCTCTATTCACTCTTTCAAGAAAGCTCGATTTGTTCAAAACTCATTTGTTGGCTAAAGACAATTTTGGGCTTTAGGTTTCATATGTTTTATCCTCATCTCCTTCACCTCCCACATTATTTCCCTGTTCATCCTCACGTTCAGCGGTGGCATGTAAATCTATATTTTTTTGTCTTTAGTTCTTTTATAAAACCTTGGAAAAAGTGACTTTCCATGGACTTTAGAATTCCATCCATATAAAAAAGAGACCATTTCATTGTAATTGAAAATCCTTTTTATTTGCCATGTTAAAGGGCACAATGACACTAGTGAATGTTATGGTTCATATGGAGATAAAACCCGATTCGTTCCCATGTTTGGAAAACATAACATACGAGTCCAGATTGAAGACATTATGAAAGTTTATTAGCTCAATGGTCGATGTAAGGGAAAAAAAAATGAATGGACAATACCGTATGCATGCGTTCAAGAGTTGAATCCATGTAGAGAAGAAATACAGCGCGGATGAGAAGAAAAATCGTAAAATTTCTAAATTTTAAAAAAAAAAAAAAATCAGAAATGCCGTAAATATTTTGATCTGATTTTTAAAAAATATTTTTATCGTCACAGAAAGAACGGTGAGTGATATATGAAGCTCTTGAAATGCTTGGAGTTTCCTCAGTAGTTCCCTAGCATTCTGTGTAAATCCAGTGATTTTGAGACTCCGGTATCGGAAGGCCAACGGATGGAGGGGGCGGTGATTTGGTGATCGCCGAAGATGACGTCCTAGTAGTTGATGTTGGCAGATGAGGGATCGTCTGATTTTTTAGATTTACATAGTATACGGATATCTTGTTTGTTCGAATTTGGTTGTTCTGTTATTGTGGATGTGGGATAACTGGTGGTCAGCAACGGTTGACAGTGACCCGCAAATTTGGCAACACTTCAGCGGTGAGCATAGGTGGCTAACGGCGGAGGTCCGGCGATTATCATATGTATTCGATTGTGAAGTTTATGTGTTCATTTTATGATGTTCTGACGTTCTACGCTTTGATTGATGTTTGGGATTGGTGAAGAAAATATTCATCAATGGGCAATTTCTAGGGAAAATTGATGTAGTACCTAATGACAACATGATCATTAGTATTGACAACTATTTGAAGGCGTCATTAATGATTTCTTGATTATATTAATAAATAGGTCGCTTATATGGAAATCTGCCTTCTTCCTTTTTTGGTTGTTGCTCTGTTTTCTCAGCTTATAAATTTATGATGCGGAAAGCTTCCCCAGTTCACCCATGTCTGATTGCCCGTCATCTTCATCAGATAACGGTCGGCTCTCAAGTCCATAGACATAGACGAACGAGTTCACGAGACAGAGCCGCCAAGGAACAATCCAGAGTTGCGCAACATTGACTTGTCCTTTTTGTCCAGCCCTAACAACTAGAAGTAATTTGTTCCTAATTTGTCCCTAATGGGTGTGGTTAAATTTAGGTATATTTCATATGTCGGTCATCATATTCATTATAGTCCGAGAAAAAGCCTGAATGTCCCATTTTTATGAGCAGTGCTACTCTCATTCACGAATCAATATCGTCAAATTCTAAATACAAGCTTCTAATGGCATGAATAGAAAACAAATAAAAAAACCACCGGACCATAATCATATTTTCAGTTCGGTCATGCACAATTCGGGTTGGGTTCGAGTAAGAGAGAGCACACATCTCTCGTAGTTCAGATCAGGTCGGACAGCATGAAAATTCAACCCAACCCAACCCAATTCAACCCGACCCGATCCACTGGCACTTGACCTGAAACTGATCATCCATAGTCGGTGGACTCAGTGCATTCCCTCGGACGAACGTGCCCTCGGCGAGACCCCGAAATAACAGGACGAACCGAATTACTTAGCCGCGTTAGTCTCCTGCGCAAGACGAAAGCAACAGCCCTCAACCCCCGATCACACTACAATACAAATTCTCTCTCTCTCCCTCTCTCCCTCTCTCTCTCTCTCTCTCTCTATCCTCCCTTCTCTCTCTACAGGACTTTGGTGCGGGGGTGTGTGTGTGTGTGGCTCTTGAAAGGTCAGTACTTTCTCTCTCGCTTTCCATGTAGTTTCGCTTTCCTTCCCCCCGTCGTCTCTTTTCTGTGAACTGGCGATGATCCAGACGGGGGCAAAAGCACGCCGCGGTCTAGAATTTCGAGTGTGAAAGGCCGAAACTTTGCGGCTGGGAATTCGTGTTTGCTCTTTTTTCCCCCGAGCTCTCCGCTTCTCGTGGGTAAATGACGATCGCCCTCTTTTCGCGTCCCGGGGTTCGATCTTGCGGGAGAATTTCGCTTTTTGATTGTCGGTGCCCTGTTTTCTGGTTCGGTCGGGAGGTTGTTTTGGGTCTTGATCGTTTCGGGTTTCTTTCTTTCCTTCTTTGTGATTATGGTCGCTAGTGTGGGGCGAGTGAGATTTCGGTGTTTCGGAGGTGGATTTGTTTCTCCGATGCGGTTCTGCTCGAGTTTGCTGCTTTTGGTGATCTGGGCTGGGTAGATTCGTATGTGGTTTTCTTGAATTTGGAGTCTTTTTTGGGTTTGCCATGGAGAGGCTTGGAGTTTTGTTGAGTTTTATGTTTTGAATGGAATTTCTTGTCGTTGGAAATTATGGGGCGTAAAAATTATGTTGTTTTTCCCTTATGGGTTGTGTGTAATACCTATGTAGATGATGTTCTTGTGTGTACGAGGAACGACTAGAAATTCTTGAATTGCCTTGCTCTCCTTTGTGCTTACTTTTGCCTTTTGCACTTGTAATTCTTTATTTATTTATTTATTTATTGGGAGGGGGTGGGGATCAGACCCTTGGAGTTTTCTTTTTAAAATTGTTTTGTTGCAATAGTTAAGCACTTTCAGCTTGTTGCTCGCTATATCTTTCTCAATTTTTTGTTTGTCAATTCTCACTGTGATCTCAATTTCGTATAATGCAGGCAGTAGCTTTTGAAGATGGGTTTTGCTGCTGTCTACCAATGCCTACAGGAACTATTCCCACAGGTGCCTAGTGCGTTTACGTAGTTAGGAGCATTTATACTTTTTGAAATCAGTAAACTCCTCTGTTATTTGCTGCAAACAGGATTTGGATGTGTTCATTGAAAATATTCATCAGCTCAAATGTTGATTTTCTTGATTTTTTTGGATGTCTATGTTTTCCTCATGCATTGAAATTTTTGTGCAATCAAATTTTGCGCTCTAGACATTTCTTTTAGCTAAATCATATTTTCAATGCTGTTTACTAGATAAGATTTTGTGGGGAGCGTTTCATTTCTCACATCCTTGCTCATTATTCCTGATCTTTTTCATTCTTCAATCCGCAGCTTGATGCACGCTTGCTGAAAGCTGTTGCTATTGAACATCCTAAAGATGCTGATGCAGCTGTGGAAGTTGTTCTTTCTGAAGTTCTTCCTCATATGCTGCAAAAGGAAAAAATTGCTGATTCTTGCTCTGAGAATACGAGTTCACTTGTTCAATCAGTTGGAGAAGGTGACACAATTTCCTTTCCACCACAGCATTTTGTTGTCACTAAAATGTCGTAAAGCAATTGTCCAGTCCTCTGTTTTTCCAACCTTTATGTGTGTTTTAATATTGTGCCTAACTTTTCCTACTTCTGTGCTTATATTGGTGAAGTTGAATCTGACGAGCAAACTTCATTATCACGCCGCCGACGTAAGTCTAAGAGGGAATCTGTTGGTTCTTCGCCGACACCAGATGCATTTAGTGGAGGTGGTGATGCTTCTAACACTGCAGGCAATTCTGTGAATGCTGATTCAACACTTGGTGATGAGGGTCCTTTCTATGATGCAAATGATGGGAACGATCATCCATTTAGAGCTGTTGATAATGAAGCCATGATTGTATCTGAAAATAGTCAAGAAACAACTGTCGTTCAAGCAGATAAAAATTCTGAAGTCTGGAAACATTCTGGTTTGCATCCATGTGATGCTATTGATGACAATGTGGTACATGGAAATGTGGATGGGGAAGAGTTAATTTTGTTAGGGATGGAGAAAGCTCAGGAGCCTATGCCAGTGTCTGAGAAAGTTCAGGAGCCTGGCCCTTTTCATGGTACCACTTCAAGTTCTCATCTGGTGCTCACTTCAAACCGTGAAAATGGCAGTTTGGGCGGCAGTTTGCATATTGGTTTGAAAGGTTCTAGTTATTCTGAAGCTGGTGTTGGTGTTGGTGAAAAGAGCTCAATCTTGGACACACCTTTGTCTGAGGATGAGAATGCTGATGTTGAACTGGCGTTGTTGTCTCCTAAAGAGCATTCCTCAGAGGCTCCAAGCTGTGCATCTGAAGTTGATACTCACGCTCATGAGAATAAGTATGCTGATGGGAATGTAGAATTAGAATCTAGTGCTGTTGCTCAGGAACTGGACCTCAATAGCACTGGCACTGTTGATGTGGATGATGATCCTCCACTGGACATGACTCGCTCTGGACAGATTTGCAGCGTTGAACTTCTTGAAGAGATCATCGAGGATGCAAAGAATAATAAGGTGCTTAACATTATCTAAAACCAAATTGATAGTATTTGCTCTATGTTATTTGAAAGCACTAACCGGGAACTGTATTGCTGTTGCAGAAAACTTTGTTTTCAGCAATGGAATCAGTTATGGACATGATGAAGGAAGTTGAAGAGCAAGAGAAAGCTGCAGAAGTAGCCAAAGTGGAGGCTGCTAGGGGAGGTCTTGATATTTTTAACAGGGTTGAAGAACTGAAACAGATGCTGGCACATGCCAAGGAAGCTAACGATATGGTTGTGCCTTCTTTAAATTGCAGTATGTGAGGGGATTATCTTCAGATTGAATAGAATAGCTTATTATATTTTATATTTGCAGCATGCTGGAGAAGTGTATGGGGAGAAGGCAGTTTTAGCAACTGAAGTTGGGGAGCTACAGTCTCGTTTGCGTGGCTTGTCAGATGAAAGAGATAAGTCTCTTGCTATTCTTGACGAGGTACTTCCTATATCTTCTATTAGATTCATTGTGCGTAAAACTAATCATTTGTTGGGAATTAATGGATCCAAGTTTGCCACACTGCCATGTCTTGTGAAGTAAAAGCTCCTGTTGCAGAAGCTAATGGACGAATTGGAAAATGAGAATTTTTAGCACACATTCTGCCAAAAGATGAAATTAATATCTCTGCATACAGATTGGTGTGTTTTAGAGAAATTCATGTATGCCTCTCATTCGTTTTGTGGAGCACTTGACCAGTGAATATGCTTCTTAAAGCAGTTATCTTGCTTAAAATTAGAAATTCTTAGAGATTTAAATTTTGGAATGTGAAGATTATAAGATCTTGTTCTGGATCACAACAATGCAGGAGACGCCATAAATCTGATTTTGTATATATAAATTTGGTTGACTATCATGATAGATTTAGAAACTGTTTGGTATAGGTTTTCAGCAACAGTTTTGATTGTGAACATGGCTGTTGTAGCTTTACTAGGGTGTTTGGGAAACATGTCATATCTGCAATATCTCTAAAATTCCAATAGTCCAACAACAGTTTGAGAAAACTCCCTCGCTTAGCTCTAAGGTTTTGTAGCTGTAAATATTATTACCAAACATTTAGTGTTTCATAGCATAGTTATAGTATAATACAGTTACAATATAGCCACAGTTATGCAAAACAGGTTTTTGGATAATTGTATATAACTTGCTGGTCTTTGGCATACGAAGTGCTATAATCTAGCCACATAGTCATAGTAGATATTTATACAAGGATAACAACATATTCTGCCTGTCAGTTTACGGTTTTCATATGCATGCAATCCTGATGTTTTTCATATTATGGGCTTCATATTGGCATATCTGCTGCCTTAATTTGTTTTGTTTTCTTTGTACTGGAAGATGCATGAAGCTCTTGAATCTAGACTTGCTGCTGCAGAGGAGGTGATGAAAGCTGCTGAGAATGAAAAACTGGAAAAAGAAGAAGTGGCACGCAGTGCTCTAGCTGAACAAGAAGCCATAATGGAGAAGGTGGTTCGAGAATCAAAAGTACTACAAGAAGAGGCAGAGGAGAATTCTAACGTATGTTCTTTTTAACAAACTGTTGATTGAATTCTGAATTTTAATATTTGACCAATAAATAACCTACTGACCGGCACCTATTACTTCTCATCACTGCAGCTAAGGGAGTTTCTTATGGAGAAGGGGCGAATTGTTGATATATTGCAGTAAGCATTTAATACTTAATCTTGTGCACATACAGATCTTAAGTGGAATTTGTGTGTGAATGTGGGTGTCGTTTTCTCATTGATGTCAACTGATGTCTGGACTCTATCAGCTGTCAGTTCGATAGGCCAATACTTGTATAGATCCCTCAATTAAATCTCTTGCCTTGAATCAAACCCTTATACACATGAATTTGTGAATACGGATTGAGAATTTGGACTTGAAGTCAATTTTCTAAAACTGCTGTACATGAGTACTTGTGGATTTCTGTGGGCATTATCTGGAGGTTGTTCTGTCCTTGATTATAAGAGTTAAAAACTGTTATAGGCTTACAGTTGATTTTGGGTTTTTTACATCTTTCACTTTCTGTCTTGGTATCCTACGGGCATAAGCTGAGTCATGAGTACTCATAATTAGGTGCCAGCTTAACATTCCTGGTTGTTAAGTGCTGTGCCTATCTTCTGATATTGACTATGAAGTATAAACAATCCTTTGTAATATATGAATAGCGTACTTCTTTGGCATGGAAAACTTATGGTTGATGCTATCTGTGAAAAAGTGACTATTAATGGACACTTTTGGTGAGTGCCTGTGATGATATTGCTTCCAAGTCTCTGTTCATCTTCAAATTTATGTTTTTTCAGTTCATTAAGTCATGTGTTGCTTGTTTCTTTGTTTTTACATTTACTTATTTTGCCTTAGTGGGGGACTCAAGTCATACTCAAATTTGGATTGAGTTGGGCTTGGGAATTAGGATGTTGATATGCATATAATATTACTAGCCACACATTCCTTAGTTGCCTGCATCTCCTCATGCTGTGATCATCATCATATACCAAAGATTTGGAGTTTTGAAGAAACTCATTGAGTCAAATCTGCAGAGGCGAAATATCGGTTATATGTCTGGACGTGAAGTTCCTTAAGGAGAACTTTGATGAGCGGGTGCCTCTGAGTAAGTCTCTTTCCTCTAGTCAAACTAGTTGCCTTTTGGCCTCATCAAGCTCTTCTCGGAAAAGCACATCGAACAACCCAATTCTCAATGAAGCTGAAACATGCGGGACACCAAAAAAGATTGCTGAGACAGCCATGATCGAGGACATATTTCCTGAGACAACTTTCGAAGAGGAAAAAAGCAGAGTCGATCTGAAAGAGCTTACAGATTTAGGGTGGGAGTTCTTCGATGAGGACACTCTATTCAGCAATGGGAATCTGAGCCCCACTGCTAACAGAGAATTTAGGGGCTCTGAACCCGACATCCTTGGTGGCCATTGATGAACACGGGGAGCTTTTTATGTTGTTTATTTTTCGGGCCCTTTTGCTGAGTAATTGGAGAATCTGGTTGTTTTCGATATCCTGGTAGAAATCTTAGCAGTTAGCACCCTGCGAGAAACCATGTTTTGGACTTTTTAGGTGCAGCTCTTTTCCTCTGTGTATAGCTTAAATAAGGAGGAATAATACTTTGAATATTGCTGTACAGCATTCCTATAGTTACTTTTCACCATCTTAGCACGACTTGAACTTTTGGCAAACCTAACATGGTGCTTCATCTTCTCCTCATGCTTTTGTAGTTTTAATAGTCTACTCTCTCCCCCCACCAATATTTCCTTATGATCATAACGTCTGTAGTAAGTCGAGTATGTTCAAATCCATACAAGTGCTATTCATGTCTGCCATGCCGAGCGTAGGGAATATATTGAAGCCAGAAAAGCTATGTTCTCGCCACAAGGAAAACCCAAGTTGAAAGCCAGAAAGAAGGTTCTTTTGGGTGGATGGATCGACGCGAATTTGTTCCTTTTTTCGGCAGCACGAGTCCTCTTCATAAGGCAAAGCAGAGTAGATCCTTGAGGAACGCCAAGACATGAAGTTTGAAGTGAACAATAGCAAGCAACTTAGGATGTCACAAGATTCAGAATCAAACAAGCCTAAGATGCTGCATAATTCTCTTTTCATTACTTGCGTGTAGCTGTGATACTTTGGCGTGTTGGGCCAGCGCAAAGTAAGCTCTCTAGAGCAGCAAAAGCGCGAGTTGTTCGGCACATCTTTTTCCCTCCTTGGCTGTCTGCATTGAAATCTGCTAGAATACAAGATGGTTGGCCATTTGATGACCAAAGTAGGTGGCGACCGTCTAAGTTGTACTCAAATTGGATTTGTCGGATCAGCCTAAAGGTCGGGATAGAAGTCGGACTTCCTCTTTTGGCCAGCCATATCTGATCTAATTGGTGGCTAGTTCGGTATGGTTTTCATGACGCTAGAGCCCTAGTCTTTGAACATGGTGTTGAAGGGTGCATTTGCTTTGCGCTAAAAATTAATGCTTGTGTTACTTACAAAGTTGTAGGGATAAAAATATTCGCATTGATCACGAAAATAATCATACATGAATCCCGTAATGATAACACTTTTAATTAATTAATTATTTCAAGTAATACGAAAGATTATTTTCAGAAAAATATTTTCTAAATTATTCAATTTCTGTGAAATAAACAAGGCGTAATTGTGGAATGAATTAACCAAGCCTAATTTTATCTGTTTTGTTAGGTTTTAACAGTATTTTTTTGGTGGGGAACCCGAATTAGCTTTTAAAAGCTCACTAGCCTTTTTTTTGTAAATTATTTAACAGGCTTGATTATGGCCAGAACTGAATAATGAAATGCCCCCATTGATCTCAAGGAGTATGTCTAAGAGGGGGAGACAAGTTGAGAGGATGAAAAATAATGATCAAAATTTCCATTATATAAAAACAGTAAATTCATTAAATTGCACAAATAAATTTTAGCACGCATCAAACGTTGGCGCGTCCAAGATGGGAACGAGGATAGATCCACCGAGTGAGTTGTTCTATATATCATTTATATAGAGCTTGTTCACGTATGGGGAGTGAAAAAAGAAAAAAAAAAAAAATTTATATATATGTAGTATGCTAAATTACACAATCTCCCCAAGTAATCGGTTTCTAATGTTTTTATGACATGGGAATTTTGGCTTTTATTTGACGTCAAGCGCTCGATACCATCCAAATTAGAACTTCATGAGTCATGGCTACTAATTCGACTTTCCATCGAACTACAATTATATATAAATATATCGAGATATAAAGTCATGATTCCTCTCATAATTTTCTAAGATTTAATGTGCTCGTCATTTATTTTTCAAAGCTCTGTGAAGCTATTAAAAAAAAAAATTCCTTTCATTCTCAAAGGCCAGATCGACTCTATATCTGCAAAATACATCGAAAGTGGAAAATGAAGAAAGGAGAGAAAGAAAAGATTGAAGCTATGAGTCGCACCTCTCTATTTAGCTTTGCATAATTTATCTACTGATTTATTTTCCATTGAGTCAACCTTAACCAACTATATTTTGCTCAAAAAAAAAAAAAAAAAAACCTTAACCAACTATATTAAAAAGGGGAAAAAAGGAAAAATAAAATAAATTTAAGAGGCTGTACATTCATGCAAACTTTCAGAGCTTTCTGCACTTGAGAAGAAAAATGCTTCCCCGGCTCAACAGCTTCTACTTCGTACGCTGCGATCTTGATCTCTCTCTACCTACGATCCTTTCTCTTTCTCTCTCTCTCTCTCTCTCTTTGACTCTTCTGTGTTCTCGATCAGTCTTGCCAGCAGATAAGCATGACCGTGCACCTCCAGATGAGGTAGAGGCGGGCCCTCTGCTCCCTGATGTGCTTCGAGCAGCACCGCTGCCATGAACGCAGCTTCAAGCTCGTCCTCACCGCGCTTGTGCTTGAGTTAGCCCCTCCCATTCTCTCTCCCTCTCTCATACCCCAGAAGCCCAAAACCCACAGAAAATAAAGGGAAAAAGAAGACGGGTTTGGATTCTTTTCTGAGTAAAGAGTTGTTTGCTCTTCTTGTGCTGAGGCAGCGAGCAATGGAGGCTTCCGGGTTAATATATAGAGCGCGCGCGAGCGAGAAAGAGAGTAGACGAGGAGGAGATATGAAGGAAGAGACCCTGTGGTGGATAATGAAAGAGGGCCCACCGAGTCGGACCGGCGAGCCGGGTGGTCCGATGAGCTTAATCGGCCAGATGGAAATGGCACTGTTGGAGGTGGCTCTCGAGCTTTGATTTTCTGTCTGCTTGGTCATGTCCCCATGAAAGGGACGGATCATCTTCTCCAATAGGCTCATCTCTGTCGACGGGCCCTCCCTCTGTCTCTCCCCCCCGAAAACTCCAATAAGCCTCGCGCCCGATCATCGTCATTACGTGTGGCGCTGTCATTTCCGTTTCCAGGATTGGCACGGTGGTTGCTGTTATCCACTAAGTGTAGGGAAAAAGAAAAACAAAATGCTTTCTTTCTAGGATGAGAGAATTCTAACTGGGGTTGTCTATTCTCTCTCACTGTGGCAGCAGCTGAGTAGAGGCGTGTGTGGTCGGTCATCGTCGCAGGTTCGAATCCTCCGGTCGCTCGTCGGTCTCGGAAAGCCTCAGTTCGACCGTGTTGTTGCGTATGATAATTTCGGCTCCACTCCTATTGGCACCTTAGCGGGATGGTAGTGACGGGCTTGCTCAAAATGAACGGTACTTGTGATTCAGGTCGAACATTTGGTTGCTGGCGTAGGACTCTTACGGTAATTCTTAAGAGGTCGTCGATACCAGCCACCTTTTCTCTCCCTTTTAACTCATAAAAAGACACTTGCTCAAAAAAAAAAAATCATAAAAAGACAACCTATCTCCTGTCAATTAGCTTTTGATACGTGTCTTACTTACATTACTTGACTTGTGCCTTCCGCCATGGAATGTTTTAGATGATTTAATTCCTATGATGCTTGGATGGAAAAGATTATGTCATTGTTATATATATATAAATAGCATTTATAATATAGGGAAAAAGTCACAAAAAAAAACCTCAAACTTTGCTAATTATGACATATTTACCTAAATTTTTTCCGCGATACCAAAAATACCAAATTTGTATCTAAATGATACATTTACCCAAACTTTTTTCTATGGCACCAAAAACACTAAATTTATACTTGTATGATATATTTATCCCAATTATGACACTAAATTTTTGAGGTCACACAGATATAAATTTGAGGTTTTTGATGTAAAAAAAAAAAAGAGTTTGGGGCGAATGTGTTATAGTAGACATAATTTAGGATTTTTGGTGCCAAGTTGTAAAGATTAAGTACCCGAAATTAGCATTTTGTGTGTAGTCAACTAAAGACATGAGTAAGATTTATAATGTATGATTCAAGTACATATGATGATTCCTATGCATAAATAGACATAATTTTTGTCGTTTTATTACTATTTTGTGTCAACTATCTTGTAACCATCAAAATATGGCGTACATCAGAATGTATGACCGAAGTTAACTCTTAAAAAGAATTTGAATTGCCAAATCGATAGATACATATCAAACCATAAATTCACCAATGAATCGATAGATTCGCTTGCTATTCAAAATATTATTGATACATCTAATTAAAATGTCTCACTTAGATTTAGAATTGAATCAAAGATTTTACAATATGAATCGACTTATTCTAATAGTCATTCAGGTAGATCGTAATTTTTCATCATATTCTTCTCTTTTTCAAGTATACAAAAGAAAAATCATCAAATATTGAATCCAATTATCTCATAAGGTATGGATTAGAATAGCATCATCGAATTACAAAATCCAACATTAATGTGTACCACGAAAATAAACGGTACAATATTTAGGTTAACTCAAATTTGTCGAGGGCCACTTCCATTACTCTCCTCTAACTCAAATTTGTCGGGGGCCCCTACCATTTCTCTCCTTATCCTCCATTCATTCTTTATAGGTGCACCGAAAAAGGTCGTCAGGCAGACCACTCAAGTGCCATCATTTTGAGGCGCACATAGTTAGTCCCATCCGACGTACAATCGAGGAGACATTGGATTGGATTGGATTGGATTGATCGATATCATCACGATGGGTCAAGTAATGCTGACGTGGCATGCATCACTTAAATGCTGCACCACGCTTCTCAACATCGAAATCGGAAACCCTAACCCTTCAACAACTTTAACCCAACATAGTCCACCAAAGTGGCCTACCTTTGGGGGGACAACCGGGTCTAGGGAATGAGTTTTCTTTCACCATGTGGGCCCAAAGCCCATGTGCTCAGCCTGGCCCATTTGCTACGGTGAAGATCGGCAAGAGGGAAAGTTCCCTCAGCTCACATCTCAATCACAAGTTGAGGTGGGGGCAAGAAAATGAAAAATCATACGTGGGAATCGGCCAGTCTCATTCATTTTCTCATCACTTGGAATCCCTTTGCTTTGAAAGAAAGCTTTTCAGGATGGACCGCTCCCGCGACCCGACATGTGAGCTCGAAGCACCTATCGTTTAATCATGGATGGTCGCCGTACCGGTATATTGGGTTCGTGTGGTTCTGTTTAGAGGTCAGTTTAAGAAGGAACGTCGTCTAGTTTGGATGATAAAATTGTGAATATTGATGTAATGAAGTCGGCAAAGTAGGTTAGGAAAAAGAAACATTATCTTCTAGCGTCGGAATTATTTATTCTATGGGTGTCTGTGGCTTGAATACTGTTCCAAAAAAGGATTTCGATGATGCTGCTGACTGTAGGCTTTGTATGCTTGTGAGAAGAGTTGAGAATGTTGTGGGTCTTGGTCACTTGATGCGACGAAAATCTTGAGAAAAGAAAAGGGTAAAAAAAAAACCAAGAAGAAAAGAAGGGGAAGAGATGGAGAGAAAAATCCATGTTGTCGGGTGGGAATGTTGTTCTCTTCTGATGAGAGTAGTGAACCAGAAGAGAACAAGACATAATGCCCCATCTCATTAAAACTTTTCCTTTATATCTGTCTCATGATCCTTGTGCACGTGTGGACCTTGAGAGAGAGAGAGAATGAGAGAGATTGAGCGTCGATTTCACTGCACAGTGGGTGCTGGCACCGGTCTAGTTTTCTTGGGTGATCATTCGAGATCTTTTAGCTTTTGAACTTCGAAAAACTACAGATTATTTTCATAGACTTCGGTACTGTACATGTGTCACTGCTTTCGAATGACAAATGATTATATATTACTCTCATAAATTTTGTCATTGTATGTGATAGTCTTACACTATGAAACGTTACTCATTATCCGAAACTTTGATTTTTGTCGCATCAAATCCCCTAATTTTTTTTTCGGTCTGTATAATCATTAAGTATTACACAAACACGGGCTAACTCAATTTTTAACCAAAATAATCTTTACTGTATATATATATTTGTAATTTCATCAACCATGTCTTCATTTCTATTTGAATAGCATTAAAAATGTGGAGTTTGACACTTTAACAGTTACCTGATAGAAAACTAGCAGCTGCACACAAAAAATCTAAGTTCAAAAGGGAATAATATGTAATTTTTCAAAATTCAAGGGCCATTATGCACCAATGCCAAAGTTTAGGAGGGTAAATTGTAGGTTGTCAAAATTAGGGGGCTTTTATGCACGGGCTGTCGAGGATTTTGAACAACTATCCCTTTTCTTTATTTTTTTTATTTTTAAATTTATTTTAACAAATATCATGACATATTTAGGGATATTTCCTCATTTATCTTCACAAAATCATCCAATAAATATTTTGGTATATTACATATATATACATTTTTATTTATTTATTTATTTATTTATGTATTTATTATTGATAAGATAGTTTTCTTCTTCCCCCAATATTCTTGTAAAAGATTCTCAAATTGCAAAAAATGAGGATAAGTGCATGACTAGAAATCTTTGACAAAATCATATGTAAGTAATCAACTTCATGCACCTTTCTTCCTTTAAAACCCAATCATTTCATTTTTGCCAAGATGTTTGATACCTGTGTACTCAAATCTTTCAAAAGCGAAATGCTTTTCTTTCGAAAAATTAGTTCGACATGCAAAGTGGATATATAGTGTACAATTAAATCCATCTTGAGATTTCAAATTCAATTCTTTACTCGGTGCAATCCCTTTGATCGAGGTCATAAAGGATTACCTCTTTATCAATTTCCTATTAGCATGATGGCATACCTTTAACCGGATTAGAGAGGTCGTATTAGATTGGTGTGCAAAATTGATCCGACATACCACCCGACCTTTGTTCTATTTGCATGGTACGTCCCTGGCCTTGCTGAATCTGTTAACATCAGCATGAATGGTCAAGAGAACGCAAATCTGGGCAGAATCAGGTTCTTCCAGTTTAATATGATTCCTGAGTCAAGTTTTACTTAAGCAAAAGCTTAACCAAATCGGAAAAGAGCCCCTAAATCTTTATTAATCTTGCCTATGTCATTGCTCCTTCTGGCTGGAGTTTCAGAAGCATCCAAAATTTCATGCCTCATGAGTATGCAAAAGATGAAAAAAGAACAAGCAAAATCACTGTAATTAGAACTAACCAGATCTGCACATCCGCATTAGCGGAGCTTCATCGCTAGTTTCATTTATTCTACTTCCCAAGACATGCTTTGTTATTTCTGTTACGCCTGAAAAATGAGGCGATAAACCCTGAGAGCTGATAAATCTAGAAATGAATGAACACGGAGCTTTCGCATGCATGTATGAGCGAATTCGAGCATTTGTCGACTGCATAGGAAAGATCGGGCTGAACTTCACTGCTGGTGCCGCATAGCGATACAATTAAGCAAGGTTCCAAGTCCCGACTCATGAGTTGGTCGAGCCCCTATTGCAGGATCAAGCTCAGAAGCCATGTCCCTGTGAACTTGAGAAGGACAAGATTCAAACGATATTCAATTCAGTAATTACTTGCAGGGGCTAAAATCCTAGCAGGATGCTGTCCAGCACATGTATGTGCATGAAACTGCAGGTATTAACTCGGCTTACTCATGATGTTACGATGACTAAATTTTCTAAAGTTCTTTAAAGAATGGGACCATGACAGCACAAATACTGTCCCCCATTATAGCAACCACTTGCAAACACAATGTCCCACTCCTAGCAAAATCTAAAACAGTACAAGAGCTCAACGCGTTGAAGGAATTTATCATTATGAACGTCCTGACTTTTGTGTGCCTAGCATATTGAACTGCAAGCCACACTGTGCATTTCAACAAGAATGAGCTATAAAATATCTTGATCTGCTTCAACCATATTCAGAATCCGGATCTATGGAATCTCGAAGAAAGATGTCTAGCAACAGGGTCTTCTTTACACATCTAAAACGTGTTTAACCAAAAATTCCCAGTCAACCCGACCAGGTAATGTTAACAGAATACAGCATTGTGAGAATCAACTTAGAAAATAAGCACTTGGTATAAAGATAATCAGTCACAGCAACAGAAACCTCTGTTACTTTCATATACTTTATTCTGTCTCCTCGTCATGACAAGTTAAGCCAACTTATATAACATCGATAGGCCACAGAGTGACAATCATGCCATTCCCAATGCTTTCTGGATGTCTTCCTGCATAGAAAATATCCATGAATGTCAATGAACAACTAGGAAAAGTATCTTGCAAAGCTAAGTGAAATGGGTGGTTCAGAGAAGTGAGCACTTGAGGGCCAGAACAGACTGTCGGCTACCTCGATGGCTAGTGGAGGTGTGATTGTTCCGTAGCGGCTGATGACTCGCCCTTCCTTGTCTACTAAAAACTTGGTGAAGTTCCATTTTATTCTTGAACCCAAAAATCCAGTTTTACGTGCTTTGAGGTATTTGTAGAGGGGCGCTGTTTCTTGCCCATTGACGCAAACCTACAACCACAGGCACCTACTGAAAACTTCAAATAAATCGACTGGTCATACGAAATGAGCAAACAAATTGTATGAGATAACCAATATTTATGGTATATAAACCCACAGAGCTATTACATCTATCATGAGCTGTGCAATGTGGAGTACAAGGAAAAGTGTCCAAGAAATCATAAAGTAGTAAATATGTGTCGATATAGTTCTTAAAAATAGGTAATTTTGAGTTTTCTATCAACAACTAGAAAAATCTCCCGACAAACACTCATAATGCAATCAGATGTGACTTGTCCCAAGATAAGGGTAGGCCCAGCGGCCACAATCCTCAAGAGGCAGATTGTGAATCTTAGACCACCGGGAGTTGTACAGCCTTTAATAAAATGAGAAGCCAAACGTGTGAAGCATTTTCCTCATTACAACTACATTGCCAAACATACTAACAAACCACGCTCTTCATGTGAGAAGTAAAGTACTGGCTGAATTTATCTGAGAGATCAAGTTATGATCTTCTTCTACAGAACATACCCTGAAAAGAATCTGAGAATTGCAAACCTATGAAATGTTTTCGAATTATTCTTCACTAATAATTTTCCAAAAGATCGTCTGAGTTTTACTGGTAGTGACAGAAGACTGATGATGTGTTTGGGTAGTATTCTCAACTAAAAAATAATTGCTGAATAAACAAAGAAAACAGATGGACTATCCTGATGGAAATCAGGTTACAGACTTCTTTGTAAATAACTTCATCAACAAGGAAAATCGTAATCATTGAAAACTTGCAGTCCAAGCAAAAAAATTCACAGTATTTCTCCTAGAGACTTTCTAAAATGTCATCTGAATCCTCAGTTGACTTGGCCATACCACCAGATGGAATAAAATGTGGATATGGAAACAAATGAAGATAAGTTGTGTAAATCAATGTACAAGCTGTGGGGCTTACACAACGGATCTTTTCAAAGAAGAATGTGTTAATAATGTGTTTACTCAATTTTGGATATGTTTACTTCAAGTTTGGGTAATGCATTTGGGTAATCCTCTAAATTTAGTTGTGAAGCCAGATGGTTTTGGATGTGTTACAGAAAGGACACCAGTATTGCAACTTCTCCTCAATTCTTTCTAGCCAGAAGCCTTCTATATTTTGGTTAATCTAATTGTTCCTTATCCTCTCTGGCAGTTTGTCTTTCACCTTTTTTTCTGCCATTTCAATGTTAATTCTGGCTAAAAATTACAGGTACAAGATGCAGAACAAATTTTCCAGCCAGCAGTGACCAACTCATATCAAGAATTATGTCTTGGGTTTGATCCTTATTTCCTCCCTCCACATAATTTGCCCAGTGTAGAGACAGTACTGATGAAAGACAAGAATAACAAGCATATGTGCAATGTCCCAGTACACTTGATGATTTTCAGTAAGTAAAAAGAAATTCGAAGGTATAGAACAATCGAATCTTCTATGATTCTCATTATCATAACCTCCAGTAAAGGTTTAAGAACTCTTAACAATTTGATTTTCTACGTACCTCGTGATCCAAACCTCCAGTCAAGGTAGAAAACCTCTTAACCTTCTACGGAGAGATTTTCCTTAAAGAGTCCAAGAAAAAGAATCCTTCTGTAATTACTTCTTGAAACATTTTTCACAGCTGATTGCAAAATGAAATGACAAAACTCTTGACTACTAAAATGACGGTTGAATCAACTTGAAAAATGGCCAGACCTATTAGATAAAGCTTGTTCAACATTTTAACCAGTCTTGATACGATGTGACAAAAGAACGAGATCAAAGCATGTACACTTCCAGACAAATTAATAATGCTACTGCATAACTCATATTTATATAATTCAGGGAACTCAGAGGAGAGAACTATCCAGCAAGTATTAAAAGGCTACCAAACCGTGTGAACTTCAAAGCAGGTAGCAGGTATGCTTCACAGGTTTGGAGCGACCATTTTCTAATTTCTTATTTTTTTTTGGGGGGGGGCGCAAAACATATTCCCACGGGTCTTGATGATGTTATACAACCAAAAAAACCCAAATGGGATAAAGAAATGAGCAGGGCACAATGGTATCCAGAATTCCAACTAAAATGGCCACAAGTCCTATGACTACAAACATTTCGACCCACTTATTAACCATTGATAAACATCAAAGACCACAATAGATAAGTCATGATTTCATAGAGTTTGCACCCTGCGGAGAAGCAACAAAAAGAAGTAATTATTGAGAGACAAAAGCATCAGTTCAGTCATAGGCCACGGCAACCAATTAGAGCCGAAAAGAAAGAAGAGATCTTGGAAATCTATATAACTGCCTGGCAGAAACATACAAGAGGAGGGGAACATACAAAGAAATGGACCTAGTTGATAAAATAACAATTCAAATGATCAATCTGAAAAGCTAAACAGTTGCGAGAGAGCAGCTAAAAAGCATACCTTCTGGAAAATTGGAAATTCGACTTTGTATCTGTTACAAGCAAAATCTTCCACCTCCTGGCTAGTGTCTGGCTCTTGTCTGAGAAATTGGTTGCATGGAAATGCCAAGATTTCGAATCCTGAGAAAAACCCAGGAGCAGCAATTCCCTTCAATTTCAAACTCATTAAACTCATCTTGGGAGGGGCTAAGAAGGAAAGGTCAGCAGTGCATGTTAAAAATTTCCAGTGGAATAATCAATATAGAAAATGACTACTCTCTATTTAAAAATTTCCAGTGGAAAGAACTTTCCATGGCAATGCACAGCATGAGGGACAAATTATTACGAATGTTCACAAATTTCCAAACAGACGATGAACAAAGCAAAGAGATTATTGCAACATTAGACGAAGAACAAGTGCTCTGCAGATTGACAATGAATAGGGATTTCCAGAAGGAAATGAAGCTCAAAATTGGCATCTGCAATTAATTGGGTTGACTCGATCATCCCAAGTTATCTGATTCTTACTTGCATGCATGGCCAACCCCCTAGAAGTGACCGCAACCCCAGCAAAGATGCCAAGGCAGAGTAGTGCATCATCAAGCATTGGAGCAGTTACAAAAAGAAATTGGAAAAAGCAGTAGGTTAATAAATGTAGAAGACAAAATTCGGTTTGACTCGATTCATCCTCATGATCTTATCGGACAGTATACCTCGGACAAAAGCAGTATAAAGACAATTTATGCATCACTTGGCCAACATTTACAGCACCAGGCTATTTAGCTTCTCATGAAGATGTTTGAGTACCCCAACACTGGTTGATTTTGCATTTTTCCTATTTTTTGGGGCATAAACATACAGTATTTCTTTCTATGGTTTTCTTTCCCCACTTACAAGCTCAACTGATAGTGCTAGTCACCCATCACCATACTTACTTCCATTGCATGGTCGAAAAATGTAGGAATTCCCATGATAATCACCACGGAAACATACCCATTATAACAAAAGACGACATCCATGAATGCAACAAAATGCAACCGAACAGAAAATGGCGAAAGAACCGACCTTTATCCTTGTACCTATTGTGAAGTTCAGCGAGCTGCGTGTAGTTCTGTTCGGTGAACCCACTGTTTCAAACCCAAAAACACCCACAGATCAATCTTGTTAGTTTGAGAGCGAACGCATCACTAAAAAAAAAAAGGAAGAAAATTGATGAGAAGAGAGAGGTGGGTGAGAGAGACCATTTGGAAGCAACGTTCACGATGAGAAGAACCTTCCCTTCGTAAGCACTGAGATTCACCTCATTGCCCTTGCTGTCCTGCATCATCATCATCATCATCATCATCAGCATCAGCATTAACATCAAAACATCGCGATTCCACGTAAATTTCGAGCCCGTGAAAGAGAGATTCGCGAACGATTCGCGCAGCGACACGCCCACCTTGACGACGAACTGGTGGAGGGATTTCTCGTCCGCGGATTGGGCGGCACCCATTTTCTCCGCTGCCTTTTCTTGCCCGTTCGCAGATGGGAAGGAGGGGTTCGCGTCTGGTTATCGAGAACCGAAACTGCATGGGCTCGACGGCGGCGACGGCGGCGGCGGCGATGGAGATAAACGAGCGCGCGGAAAGGGTGGCCTTCGTGCCACGTCGGAATTCAAACTTTCGATGTGTGATTGCATAATCTCCAGATCAAGACCCGCCACGTGCGGTTTCATGACACTACAAAATAGTTAGGAAATAAATTCTCTCCACAAAGATGTGAATCGGGAAGGATTGGTCGACGAAATATGGATGGTGACTGAACAAATAATTTTTCTTTTTGTCTGTGCCAGATGTATTGCAAAAAAAACAATCATATTCGTTTTGTAACGAATGCACGAAAATTCATCAATCTAGTGACAAGTGATGTTATTAAAATAATGAATTAATAAAAAAAAAATTAAAATATATTCTTGTATGTGGAGAGAAAGGATGATGTCAATGATATCAATTCATAGGTTTTAATTTATTAATTCGTTATTCTCATAACTTCAATTCTTTTTTATTTTAAAGAAAAAAAGTAAATGAAGATTACTCAGCCTTTTACTACTGATCATGCGGCACTTCACCTTATCTTTATGTGTTTGTGCTATGCCAGTGCCTAGTGAAATAGTTTTGCCATGCGACCAGATAAGATTAAATGTTCGACTTATATGATTAGTATTGGAACGCTAATTTTAAAAATTTTGTACCTATTAGGCATATTTTATAATGTTTTAAATCATTTCAGTCATTCGACCAAAAACTGAAAAATCATTTCAGTGGGCTAGGCTAAGTTGCACTTAGGCATCGCGGGCCGACACATCGGACCGGCCCGGACCAAAATTTTGAAAAGGCCCGAAGACCCGTTTGAACGAAGTTCACCAAAATCTTGCATCCTGCGAGTATTGTTTCTTCACCAAAATCTTCAGAAACTCCAGATTTATTGTTTCTTTGATTTGAAGCCAACATTTTTTTTTCCCAGTTTGTTTCCGGGAAAACTTCCCGAGCGCTCTAATTAATTGGATTTCAATTCATTGATAGCAATAGTTCGGGTAAGCTCGACAGTAATATCTTGCGGAAAGCCCGAAAAGGGTCTAAATTAGACCCAACGGGTCACTTCTAATTCATGTGGGGGAACTGTAGAAACATTTTATCTTATCTTATAAGCCTCGACACAAATCAAGAGAACATAACAGAGTATTATAGCATAAGCTAATCCAAGCAACATAACACACAAGTAAAATTATATCAAATCACGAGCAAAAAAATACCATGATGAATGGAACTAGTCAAGTTAAGAGTGTAATTTCAAGTTTCACTTTCTTGTGACTTTATATAAAGCTTTTGGTTCGGTCCATAATTTCTCCAAACATTCGTCCAAGCAAAGATGGTACTTGATATCCTTTTCCTCCGTAACTTTCTACTTCTTTGAAGTTTGGTTTGAAAAATATTTTCCTAAAATTAGTTACATGTATCACTTATATAAATGAATGAACGAAAATTATTTTCATTGTTCACGAAAATATTTAGGATAATTACCAAATAAAAAAGTCATAAATCTATTAATTCAATCATAAGCTTTTCTTCTTCTTTTTTTCTAGTTGAGTCATAAACATTTTATATTTGTTCCAATTCATTTCATTCGGCAGATTTTGGCTATTCGGGGCTAGCATGGACATTGGGCATCCTACATGGTACGATCGACGCCGACAATAATTACTTTTAATGATATTTTTAATATTTTTCAAATTATTTATTTGCTTATTTATTCTTTTCTTTTTTTTCTTTTTCCCTTCTTTTTATTTCTCTTTCTTTTTTTATCTTCTTCCTCTAGGCAATCATCGAAACTCTCGGGAAGTTTTTGAGGAAACAAACAGGATTTTTTTCCTGTTCACTTAATTTCCTTATTCAATTATTTTTCAATTTAAATATTTTTTTTTTGACGGGGTCTGTTAAGCAATCGTTTGATTTTAGTCTTAGTAGCCACACTCCAAGTCATAAATAAATTCTACATAAATCTTATTTTTTTAATGATAAAATAAATTGAATCTTTTAAACTCATATGTAGTCGAATCATTACGACTGAATTAAACAAATAATACTATTTGAAATAAATTGTCCAACTAAAACCTCTATACTATTCAAGATTATATAATCAAGACATAACGCTCAGTAAGAGGTATTTTTTTTCTTTTATTCCTTTTTAAAATTTAAACTCGATATAAGTTTAGGTATAACAAATTAAAAAATTGAAGCTAAATCATCGAATGTAGGCCACATGGCAGCACTATGACATGTGCCTAAAGCATGGCAATAAAAAGGACAAAAAGAAAGTGTCGGATGCTCGAGCACATGAGGGAACATCATCTCAGTTCCGACTTTTGGCCATAAATAATAGGTACCGCACCCAGGTCTTCAGGCCGCTAGAGGTTGGATATGTGACGAGGCATTTCAAATACACCCGTTGATTTCAAAAATGCCATTCACAACGGAACTTACTAAACAAATTTAAACCAAAGTCTAAAGATGAATTATTCTAGAATTATGGAGAGGCTATAATATCGAACTGATCGGTCATTTAGGAAATTATTGTCGTTAGGGCTCTCTCTCTCTCTCTCTCTCTCTCTCTCTATCTCCTTCCAGGGGCTTTCCATCTCTCAATTTCTTGCGAGTTGAAAGTGCACGGGACCTTCTTTTCAAAATTGACCAGTTATGCATCGTTTAATCTCTGAATGACATTGCTGAGATGGAATTTTGGCCGGACATGATGGCAACGATCGGGAAGTGGGGGATTGGCTGCACCAAGCTTTGAAAAGCGGGTCTATCCTTTCTAGGTGGTCGGTAGAAAGCGTGGCAGGTCTATTCTAGGAAAATAAAGTGTCGATTTGGTAATTAAACCCGCATGATTGTGTTGTGTTGAGATGGAATTTGGTCCATGAATGCGAGGACGGAGAGTGCACAAATGAATTTTTCTAAAATCGAAGGGTGCAAAATTGGGATGAAAACCCGGGATGAGCGTGGATCTTCCCATTTTCAAATTTCAATGGAATGGTAATTATCTGACGAGTCTTTATGACGACTGCCCTGTGGAGTACTTGTTGGACAAATTTGATATAGAATAGTCAAAAATACTGTTGCACGGTGACAGAATCCCCATATAACTGCAGTGCCTCGGCCATAAATTCGACACCTAAAAATACTTTTGTCCCTATGTGATTTTGAGCTACACCGCCATGCACACATGACGGTTGATTATCGTGTTTTTTTTTCTTTTCTTTTTGCAGGTGGCAATCATTTTCCTATGATCACAGATGCCTAAACCAGATGTAAATGAGCCAAATTGACACCTACCAACGAATTAGGTGAATCCCATATGGATCTCATATGATATGGGCAACTCGAGTCAATTGGACTTATGTGCATTAACCACAGAGTCGACACGTGAAATACTTTGTCCTTACATGATGCTGAATAGTTACGTGTACGTTATGATTGACTAACGTGTTTTTTTTGTGTGTACGAAGGCAACAATTATTTCCCTATAATCACACATGCGTAAATCCGATGTGAATAAGCCAAACCGACTAATCGACGAATTAGGTAAATCTCATATGGATCTCATATGATTAGGCAACTCAAGTCAACTAGGCTTACGTGCATTAACCAAAAAGTTTGACACTTGAGATATGTCGTTTCTATGTGATTTTGAGCTAAACAACTGCATGTACATTACAGCCGATTGACGCGTTTTTTAAGCGTGCAAACGTTTTCCTATAATTACACATGCGTAAATCGGATGTACACAAGTCAAATTCACGCCTAATGGATTAGGTGTGTGATCGGTGCAACTCAAGTCAATCGGGGCTTACGTGCATCGACCATAAAAGTCGACGCGTGCAAAATACTTCGTCCCTACATGATTTCGAGCCAAATAGCCACATGTACAGTACAATTGACCGACGGGCATTTCTGTGTGGGAAGCTGACAATCGCTTTCCTACAATCACGAGCCGTACGTGCGTAAAATCGGATGCGAATAAGCCAAATTGACATCAATCGATGGATAAGGTGAATCGGGCAACTCGAGTCGATCGGGCTCACGTAAACCTAGCAGCAGCGAATAACTTTTCCGCAACTCCAGCACCCGCGACGAAGCACAACAAGACAAGACAATCAACGACAAAGGAACCGTCGAAGGCATCCGTCGGAAAAAGTGGTCCCGCCCCGAATTCAGAACCGCCGCGTGTCCTCGAGGAGGGAACCCATCTGGCCCTAATCGCGCGCCACGTGTAAATCCCAGAAAAACCAAAAGCGAAAAAATCCCTCCAACGAATCCATCCCCCAATTTTTTCAAGCAGCAATCATTCGAGCCACGCTCCCCCCCATCGAATGGATGGGCCGCCAGCGGCACTTCCGGATGTCGGCTATCGATCGGGACACGCGGCGGGTCCTGATAGGGCGGGGGCGCCTATGTTGGTATCGAAGGATGCACGAACGGTTACGTGACGAGGGGCCCGTCGCTCGACGCGTGTCCTTAAGTCTCCAGAAGATTGACCGAGAGCATCGATTGACTGACCGACCGACCTGTCCCCTTCGATTCCTCATCCCAGAAAACTTTGGTCAGGGTCAACATCAAGCGGGGAAAAAATCACGAGTGTCGAGACGAGCTGCGGAGGAATCTTCAGGGGGCATCTCCCGGACCAACCTTTCGATCGATTGAATCCGTGTCAAGTTAATAATGTTTTTGTATCGAGAATCTGATATAGACTCGTCCTAACTTTGTAGATGCTTTTTTCATTGGTTTCTCTGTTTAAATTAATGTTCTTCAAATTCTACAAATCATCATTGTTGTTAAGCATGTATGCACACTCAATTTAGTGAAGTCTTGACTAATTCACTTCTCTGCTGCTATCTATATATAGATAAAATGAAATGTTAAGAAAATATTTACGTGACAATTATTATTGGTGAACGTTTTTTGGGTTAGCATTATCAAAAGTGAAGATCCTTAAACAAATTGTTTGTAGGCTCTGTGTCTTTTACAAAATTAGATGGCATCATAAAACTTGGAGTGATAAAATTTTCTAATTTTAAAATTATGGGTGTGGAAGTTACAATTACAATACATTAGATTTCCTACTCTCTCTCTAGATACTTTTTCTCTTTCAAAACGCGTTTTTACCTGTTAACTTTATATGTCACCAACCAAGAATGGACTTTGGTCAAAAGGATAGCCTTCGTTTCTAATTTTAGAGATGACTAATCCTATGGCCTCTCCCTTAGATTGTTTGTTTGCATCGTAATTTGGTGTTGATACTTTGTTAAATTAGAATTAGCCGGAACGCAAGCACGTTAGATTCTATTGTGTGCAAAATTGTCGGAATTTTCCATCACAACTACGCTAGAATTATTCGGTTAACAATGCCTTAACAAGTCAACAACTAAGGACAAATTGTAGAATTTAGGTTTGAAAGAATTCAGTGTACCATGCAATTCTCTGTTGCAATTTCATAATTTGGAACTTGTCATTCCTGAATTTGATAACCATATCGAATTCAAGTGTGGACAATGTGAATGCCAAAATGGCATATTTCTGAAAAAAAATCTTTAAAATTAAATACAAATTAAAATATAAAAAAAGTTTTGCTTTCATCATGTTAGTTGGGTCGGTTCTTGTCCCCCCCATCCAAAAATAGATAGAAAATAACTGAAAAATAAATAACCGAAAACACCCCCAACGATTGACGCTTTTCCGGGTCACAAAGCCGCATGTTCCCATCCCAATCCCACTCCCCTATTCCTCCCCCCTAAAAACAAAGCAAAAGCTTCGGCTACTTCCGCCATCCTTCCGGTCACCACGTGGAGGCGCCTCCGGCGACGAACCCACCATCAAATTCCACGAGGAGAACGCGTGTCCCTCCTGAGCTCCTTCCACGTACCCCTCAGCTTTGTCGGAGGGGGACAGGAATTATTGTTCCCCATTTTATAATTTTTCCCGTGCGGAATTCCGAACTTTATTAAGTGGGGAAAAAAAAAAAAAAAAGGAGTCGCAGATATTTCTAGGGCGCCCCCGGGCACCGTCGGAATCCGACACATCGGACCTCAGATATTTTTTTGGTGCCGCGGAAAGGGATGTGTCCGAATCTGGATCCGCGGACACGTGGCGACCGATGCACCCCCCCGCTCCCCCGCCCCGGTGATTGCATCGCCTTGATTCCCCCCCTCACGGCACCACCGCAATGCCCACCCTACACGTGTCCCCCGCCCAATATCCGCTGTCCACGTGCCCCCCACCATTTTCCCGAGAGTATCCACGACAGTTCTTTTCCCCCATTCCGTACGGGACACGTGTCCTCGATCAGAGATCTCCCCTGCTTCCTATGTATATAACGACCCCCGCGGGGCGCAGAGGCGCCACCGTCGCCGGTAGACGACTTCACCCCCCACGCCCACCACGCCCACCAGATAATGAATGCAAACCAGCGACTCAAGCCGAGCCACCAAGGCGGCGGCGGCGGCGGCAGCTGCGCCGACTCGCCGGAGCCCGGCATCCTCAACGAGCGCGTGCTGCTGCTGGTCTTCGAGTCGATCCAGTGGGACCTCCGGGTGCTCTGCCTCGTGTCCTCGGTGAACCGGAAGCTCCGGGCCATCGCGAAGCGGCTGCTGTGGCGGGAGCTCTGCGCCTACCGCGCGCCCCGCATGGTGGCGACATTGACCGCCGGGGGGGCCCGGATCGGCGGGGGGTGGCCGGCGGTGGCGAAGCTCATGTTCTTCTGCTGCGGCGCGGAGCCGAGCCGGAACTTCCGGATGGGGCAGCAGCTGCCGGGGCACTTCGCGAGCACGTCGCGGTTCTCGAAGACGTCCGGGCGGAGCTTCCTGCCGCGGCGGTGCCGGGGCGACGTGCTGTACGTGAGCGACCCGTGCGAGCACGAGATGAAGAAGGCGGGGCACCAGGACGACCTCGGGGTGTACCGCGGGGTGTTCAAGGAGTTCAGCGGCTCCCGGACGCGCGCCTGCCTGATCGGGCGCCGGGTCGGGCTCGAGGACCGGGCGTGCCCCTACTGCGGCGCCCGGGTGTGGAGCATGACGACGGCGCGGCTCGTGCCACGGAGCGCGGCGCGGCGGCTCGGCTCGCGGAACGGGCGGCTCGAGTACTTCGTGTGCGTGAACGGGCACCTGCACGGCACGTGCTGGCTGGCCCCGCTCTCGTCGGAGGAGGAGGAGGAGGACGACGGCGGCGGCGGCGGCGGCGGCGGCGAGTTCGAGGACGACTACGACGACGACGAGGACGGAGGAGACGACGACAAGGAGGGAGGCCGGAGCGGTCAGGATGCGGTCAACGAGGGTGACGATCGGGCGGCCACGGATGGCAGCACGAGCTCCACGGGGGAAGAGATTATCGGGGAGTGGGGGCCCGCGGAGTGAACGGAGGTTGACTTTCTCGGCCGCTGATTGGTGGAGCGCCCCGCTTGCGTGGCGAATTATTCTTATTATTATTAGTCTCTCGACCCTTTTCCCGGGCGCGAGCTTCCCGAAGGTCGAGTGCTCCGCGACTGTAGGTGGGAGCGCGATTCCGTGAGGTAGCGACCACCGTATTGATTTTCGATCTCATTAGATCGTGCGGACACGATTTCCTTTTGTAAGCGTCGTGCTTGACGGTGACCAATGAGGTTTCATTAGTGTTACAACCTCCTGGGGGACATATATTTTAATAAACTTTTTGTCCGTTTCATCATCACGGCCGTGCTTCTTTCTTCTCGCGATGAGTAGGAAATTTTAGCAAAACGTGAAAAAATCAGCAGCTCGAATTCAAGGCGCGACTCCAGCTTAGCATTCGACCGAATAGCGTGTCGGAAGACGCGTACCGTCCCGTCACCTCGATCCCCGATAACTGGAAGCTTGGAAGGTGTCTGCCTTCCACCAAGACTTCGGTAGTTCGATTTCGTGTGCGGCGAGATAGAGAGATGTTACGCCTGGACGGGACGCCATGGATGTCGACCGAAGCCAAGATTGTAGTGCCCGACATTGTGGTCCCTGGCCCGGCCTCCCTGGACCCGAGTACAGACATTGGGTCTCGAGCTTGTTCTCGATGGATGTAGCCTAGCTTTCGTGGACCCAAGCCTGGTCGACGGGGATTCAAGCACGATCATCGAGGCCTCTGACCTAGCCTCTGTTAGACTTGAGCCCGAAACCCTTAGACCTGAACACGAAGGTTTCAATCCTAATCTCTCTGAATCCAAGCTTGGCCTTGATGGATCCCAAAGGACTCGGCCGTGGCATTTAGACTTGGGTATGCTGTGGAGAAACTAAGAAGTAGAGTTGGGATTCCCATGGCCGAACACAAATTTTGTAGTTTAAGTGCCGATATCTAGTCATATATTATAAAAATGATTTTCGATTTTTAAGGTATAGGCTTTTCGTTAACTCATTTTCGTAAGTGATCTAAATATCCAAAAATGGGGAGAATATTTTCTTGGAACATATTTTTTCTTGAAACAATGAAGCATAAGTTTCAAATTTCTATTTATCCGTGGATAGCTGCGTTAGTTGAGAGTCTCTCCATCATCGCAGAGGTCGAGAGTTCGAAACTCGCAATTACTAGCGATTTAAGTGAGGGGCCCTGGCGGTAGATTGCTGGACTAGTCTCCTCCGAGGTATAAAGGCCCGGCCTTTAGGAGCTGTTTGGGCACGGGGGGTTTGTGGTGAAGTCCTTGGTTACCAAAAAAAAAAAGAGTTTCAAATTTCTAAGTTGCTCTCGAAATTTGTTGTAATTATGGACCTTAACAGAAAGACAATTTCACTAGCACCTTTAATTACTCAATAAAATTTTCAGACATAATCTCCTCTATCAAGATAAAGTAAAACCACTTTTACATTCATACTTATTAAGAGATGAAATTCATGCCTTGTTAAACTCAACAACTACAATAATTGTTGGTTCTTTAGGATCCGCCCTTTACGAGCACCATATATGTCAATTACAGCATTAGCATCCACAATATTGAGGTTTTCTAGTTAAAACTCCACCTTGAACTAAAACCTTCGCTATCCGTATAATTATCGATGTAAACATTTTTATCTAGAAGTGCTGGAAACTTGTTGATGTAACTTCTCTGTTAATTCACGTGAATTTATTTCCAATTGTCATAATGAATAGCCCCACTCACCTTATTCCTAACCTAGGAACCTTCACTACTTTTTGTCTCCCATCAAGTTTACCATCACTCACTCGAACATAAACTAAGTAATCAAATTTTATAAGAACCGAATAATCAACAAAGCTATATTAACAAACTTTCTTAGGAGTCAACAATGTTGATGATGAGAATCTATTCACCAAGTTGATCATGTTACCAAGTGCCACTATGAATTTTGTAGCCATACCAAAACTAAAAAGCATTTATGAACCATCTTTGGTAACGTTTTACTGATCAACTCTACAACATGCTATGGTTCATTAGTGCTAGTGCGGTGTCTCACTAGGACCTCATTGCATGATTCATTAAATAGCTCTGAGCTAAACTTGATGTTAGTGCATCCTTGATTGTCTTCATTTTGATCGAAGCTCTCAATTGCCTAATTGTAATAACAACATCTATTTTGTGTCTTCGTACAAACACCCATGTTCTGTTTGAGTAGTCAAGCATTACCATTAACATAAATCTAGTACTCTTCCTCAGAGAAAGCCAAGATAACAAATTCCACTATTTCCTTGGATTATTACATTTGCATACATTCAAATCCTTAGTCATATAAGCACACAACAAATTCCTTTAACTATGTATCTCTTAACTTCTTTCACCGATGTATTGTAAAGGCATACGCCACATTCTAACTTTCAAGGGAATGTGCATCCGACATCTTAGCAGCGAATTCTATCACTATCTTCTTTGGAGTGCATACAAGCCATCGTACCTAATTGCTTTTACTATCACAACGGTGCCTCCGAGTCTCCGACCACCTTCATAACTCTACTATATGAACTCAACCAACACTCAATTAAAACTAGAGCACTCAAGGATATTTGTCTTCTTCCACTGAAGAACGTGCCTTACATTAGTTAATCTCCTCACTATAGTGTCATGCATTCTAATTTTGCTATGGCCAACACCCAAAGCATCATACTTGGCATTGTTCCGTAATAGCACTTTACTACCGTTAGTGCATTATTAAGTAATAAACCAGTTTTTGTTCGGTATAAAGTCAAACAAACAAATACAATTTAATAGCCTCCGTTGAACCACTCTCCAATAACAAATAAGACATAGCTAGTACTTTCTGAAACACAATAAACATCATTTGTAAATCCAACTCTAATTCCCTTACCTTTTCAGATCAGCTTGAGACAATCAGATCTGACATGCTCCACTTGTTGCAATGCCGATAGATAGCTCCACCAATATCAAGCTAACTGCTCTGTCCTATTTCTGCTACCCCGAGCAGTAATCAATCCTCCACCTTTAGGGCCTCTTATGCTGTGAATGGTGATTCTAATTCTATCGTTCCTCGTTTTTCTAGCTTAACTTCCTGGCGTATCTAGTAACTTCTCGAGATGGGACAGCAGCGAAAAGGTCCCTGATTTGCAGCTATTTCTGGACGCTCTCTTGACAAAGAAGATAATGGTAAAAAAATTAATGTTCAGAGATGAAGTTCTGGTGCGTTTGATTTTCTGATTCTCCATCTTTAGCGCTCCACAGAAGCGTCGACATAAGGAACTTTGGGTTCGACTCCTCGGTCTCTTCTTTACCATGTTTGCAATCCGGTCTCTTCTTTAGCATGCGCACAATGTAGTGGAAACGTCATTACGCTGCTGCATTGACGTGCCTTACGGAAGTAGATAATGCAAAAGTGAAAATGCTTGTGTGAAGCCTAATTGATCTGAAAGTTCATCTGCAAATACCGTGTTGGAACTGATCGGTTTGTTTGCACAACCACAGGAACTTCGGACTTTTGCCCGCCAAGTAGTGATTCCAAATGATCTTTATCTACCAAGCAGTGGAGGTCCTTGAGCCGTCTAGGCACTAGACAGCTAGGAATCAATGCCTCTTTTGTTGATCACTGGGATACATCTCTGTTCTGTCGCTCCTCATTGCATACATTACGGAGACCGATTTGTTGAATCTCTAGCACTCCACGCGGCATTCCTTTCTGAAAAATTAAAGCCAAGGACGCTACCAGCTGGAGCTGCCTCTGAGGAGCACTACCGAGACCATACAACATTCTGGTGATTCTATAGCCAGAGAAAGCAACTTTCAGTGCATCTCTGCACTGATTACAGAAGTTGTTGCTGCCTCAATTTCAGTGGATTTAGCTGAACACGGAGGATGGAGTCGTGGAAAGTGAACTTCTGAAGTAAAATCCTAGACATCGGACGAGATATTGCGGCAATCTCAAAAGTCGTTCATCAGGCAACCTATTCTATTACTGGGGATGTCTTGTTCTTCAGCCGCGCTCCTGAAGCCTGTTTCTTGTGCCGACAGATCGTTTCTTCTCGAGCATTTGGTTTATTTGATGTAAATGCCTTGCTTGATTCGGAGTCGGTTGACGAAAGTGTTGGTTCTTAGCGCAACTGCTGTTCTTGGTTCAGCAGGAGTTTCCACCGGTGCTATCACTGAGTGATCGTAACGAATATGAAACTACAGGGTGTGAAGCCCTAATAACTAAGACTGGATGTTGCGGCTCTTTTTCCTTCACTTGGCCTATACAATTGTAGCACAAGAAGTAATCAAGCCGAAGTAGCTTTCTTGAGATTGACAGGAACACGTCTCCCAACCGGAAAGATAAATAAACTCATCTCACTACCTCATTCCATACCATTAACAGTGACATAACCCATCTCTCTGCTTCTCTACGTGCAATGACGAGGCTATCTTATCCAATGAAGAACTCCACTCGATATATTTACACAAAAATTAGCACAATAATCAAAAGTGATGGTCTAAAATTAGTTAATGAAATGTAAACTATCTATAGTTACAAGATGCAGAAGAATACAATCTGATTTACTGTAACATACTTATGATACAAGATACGGAAGATTACAATCTTCCTCTATTCCCTACTTTAAACTATACAACAGATTTTTCTCTAAGGAAGCTACAGTAACTGCAAATTGATGCAAAATTGCCATCTCTACAAATTAACAGAAACGGCCGTACTATAGACAACGAGTCACCCTGGCTGTCCCAAGAATCAGCAGCCAATTTCGATTATCAGTTCAGCAGCCGAGCCCACTGCATTAATCCCACCCTGTCCCAGCAGGGCTACCGCCAATTCTTCTTCATTCCAGTGCCTCAACCCATTGCTCAGCCTCTTCAAGACATCCACATCAACTTCTAGCACCCATTTAGGCGCACAGGTCACCATCAAGCCCACAAAACCGGACACATAAGCATGCCAAGTGGCCGAATCACAGCCTAGCGAAATTTTACCATCTAATGCGCTAGCAAGGAATTCCAAGTGGGCTCCTAGGACCTTCGGTCGCCGCCTCGATACCGGCGATGCCGAATCTGTACCCCAAGCGAATGCTCCACAAAGAAGGGCAAAGTATGCAAGAGCATAACCTCTGAGCATGGCAACCATACCGCCCATATCACCTCCTTCCTGCTCCGACTTGTGACCCGATATAAACCAAGAGGGTAAAGTTTCTTTGATCAAGGACTGTACCAAACTCACCCCACCAGAGATCCACACGAATGAAGCCCCCAAGGAAGCAGCAACCTTGACACGTGTCATTGCTGCAGCAAGAGAGACTTGCCCATATCTCATTCCATACTTGGTCTTCCTCAGTTTCTCTGCTCTCTCTCTCGGCAACCCACTATTTGCAATCTCCCTGACAAAGTGCATCAGAAGAGAGAGAATCACTTCGGACATGAACATGACATCCCTGACGTACCGATGTACTCTTAAATAAAGGATTCCTGGGGCAACAGGGGAAATTCCCCCAGAGAAGAGGGAACCAAGTCCTTGGCCAAGAAGAGCACCAACACCACCGTTGCTAGAGATTTGTGAGGAGCTTAGTCCTAGAGTCGATGAGAAGCAGCTCTTAAGGAGGTGCACAACAGCATCGCTATTATGGTGGAAGACAGTTTGAGAAGCTCGAAAGATTAGGAAGTCACTCCAGCGCTTCACCTTTTGGGCCCATAAGGAGGCTATGATGGGCATGCATGGCCAGGGGCAGCCAGCAGCCAGGGAATTCAAGGCTGGACCAATAAACATGAGGAGACGTTCGGAGGCTTTATCAAGCTTGTATGTTATTGTAAAGCTCACCAGTGCAGCCAACGGCAAAGGTAGTGTAGCTGGAGCGCTTCCCCCTGCCAATTTATAGTCAGCCTCAGGCAATGAAGAATTTGCTTAGCGGCTGATACATTATTAATCCATGAAGAATTTATGTCTTAGCCCGACTAACTATTAACTCATTCAAAAAGGTTAAATGGTTACTCGAATAGCTTCAGTTTTTACCTTCACACTTCAAATTAAAGTTGCCGGAAAAAAAGAGTCAAAAGTACAAAAAAGTAGATTAGCTAATGCACAAGGACCAATGACAGTAAGTATGAACGCGTACCCACAGCTAGACTCGGAACATCAACACCAATAGCAGCAATATTATTTTTTATTTGCTGCTCAACCGTTGATAAATTTGCAGCAGGGCTAGGCCAATCACTTCCATTCATAATAACTGGTTTCCATATACCCCTGGTCACTTCTGCAGAAAAGTAGCTCACTATCGTTGCCAAGGAGGCTGGAAGATAATCAGCAAGATCCTTTAGACCTGAAACAGAGCAGTGAGAACATTAGCAAGAGAAAAGGATATAGGTTTCTTCCATATTCTGGTCTTGCATCAACACTGCTTGATTGAGCTAGCCCAAGAGGAGGCAAACATAATGAGACTAGAGTTTAACTTGAGAACCTTCAATCATGAAAGCACAGATAGAGAGATTATATTAAATCATGTAAACCAGTGGTGAACAAGAGTGAACATCCAGAAAAAAGAGTGTCAGTTAAGGAACATGAATAAAAGATCCAAGATTAGCTGGAAAAGAGACCATATCTCAAGAACATGAAGATAGACTTGACTTCACAACTACATGCGGCTGAGATAATCTAGAGATCTCACGAAGTAGAGGCTACAGAGTCACGTCCCCATATGCTTTGCCATTATCGAGGCATTGACATATCACACTCTTTCATACAGTGACTACATTACATCTGAGCATGTGTATTGCAAATTTAACTTGGTGCATGGATATCAAATAAGGAAGTGTAGAAAAAATGCTGTACAAGTTGAAGACAAACCTGTAGCCATCTCACGAGGGGAGACCCTCTTATGGGCACAGGCTGCCAGAGCAGCATCAAGGACAAACGGAGTTGCCTCCAGAATATCCCAAGCAGGAACTTTGAGTCTGATTGCTAATTCCTCTGCTGCTGCAGACCCAGATGAATTACTACTTCCCGAAGTTGTAGGCGCCACAGGACCACCTCTAACAATCTTTCTGAACATCATACTGAGGAGGGCATCTACAATCTGATGTACGTTGGTGCCTTGTCCAAGACCAGATAAGGTGGATGTAATACATTTTTGATGCTGCCTATACCAGCGTTTAAGTTTTGGAAAGGAATCCATAAAAAGAGGTTCCGCAGGTGATGGGACCAGAGTGCCAGAGAGGCTTTCGCTACTAAACCGATTATTGGTGGAATTTCCAGAACATGCTAATTGGGAGTTTCGAACTAATAGGAGAAATTCAGGACATAAATGGGTTCCTACAGGTGGCACATCTCCCATCACATGCTCAAGTGGTGGGTGATCAAATCTCCACAGCCTCAGCAGAAGTGTAAATGCATTTGAGAACACCGCATGAGAGGACAGTTCCTCCCCTGACATACCAGCCCACGAGACATTCGGAGCAGTTGACCCAAAAATTTCACAGATCGGCATCAATGCGGCAGCGAGCTGTGGAACCTGAATGAATGTGAAAATAAAATACTTGATCACAAATGGGAATTGCACAAAATATACATAAGATGCCAACTCCTAACTTCTATGCATTGTTGCAAGAGAAGCAAGTGTAATTGGCATGAGTTCCTGATACCGTAAGAAAGCAGATGCTTCCCAAGTACATGCAAGTACTGTTCTTCAACATCAAATATCACAAATCATGAAGCTGCTCAAAGTACCCTTTACCAACTGGAATATGCCTCTTGGCACATAGAGTGATGGGCCAAATCTTATATCAAGAAAGCTAAAAGTGGCTCGCTTCCCAACTAAATGCACACTACACAAACCCAGCTTCAAGTTTTCAATCATTCAGCCTCACAATCCTTGGGTCATATTCAGACATGATATTACCTTTTCAAGTCCAAATAAGAATCATCCATTTAAATATTCAATTTCAACTTAATTTTCTTCTTCACATAGTAGCATAAAAGAATGCAAGTCTCTTGTTCAACCTACCAATCCATGCAGAGAGAATATCTGAACGCAATCCACTGATGATATTCCAAGAAGAAGAACATTAAGAAAAGCAGCATAACCAATTAAATGGCTCTCAGGTCCTGAATAATCTGGAGGAACAGGAGGCGACAGCAATCTCGTAATTAGAACAACAATGTGTTCCTGCAGGCAACAAGGACAGACATTAACCTTGATTTAGCTTATAAAAGTACATCATTATGCGCTCTAGTGTAATTCTCTGATAATATTAAAAAAAAAAAAAAATCCTGCCAGCATATATACCTGTATATTCCAACCACGAACGAGAGATGCTCCACAGAGAATGGTAGCAGCAGATATCTTCTCCTCATCAGAGCCATTGAGAGCAATCTCATATATTTTCTCAATCTCTGCTAAGCTTCCATCAAATCCATGAGCTAATATCAGTTTCCATAATCCATACCACTGGATAATAACTTATAAATCAGATTAATAAAAATAAGGGCTTGACTGGAGACCATATCATAATGGAAACTGCGGTATGACTATTGCATCTCGTTGCATCTCATGGTTAATTTCATATTGCTTCCTCATGCCAACCACTCACACATGACACACACCCTCCTTTCTTTCTAGTTGCTATTACATTTCATAAATCAACTTGTATCAAAGAAGGAAGCAAAGAAAAAGAAAGAAACACCTGCCACCCTCCCATAAAAAAATTTCCACATCCTCAATTCAATTTTCATGAGTTTCTCAAGTAAACAGAAACTAAAATGACCACTGAGTCGACATTGACAAAGACAACTAGAAAGAGCAAAACCTATTTATTAGGTGTATTTTGAGTATAAGACAATACTTTTAAATCCTACTTCTGCCCTAGAAATATATCGATTTCATCAAGCATCTGTGCAAAAGCATGCAAATTGAAACTTAACATGAAATAGGGGATCATCAACCTAAACCGAGTTAACTGCAATTGGTGACTTAATTTTTGATAATGGAGAACTGCACAGTTTCTTCTGCCGAAAGGGACACTGTTAGTTCATTTGGAACTATACGAACACTATAGAAGACTAAATCAGACAGCCTATGTACATACACATATTTGAAACGATAAAAAAAATGTAAAGTCAACATGAAAAGGTATATAAATGTAGCAGTAGCATACCTTGAAGCAGGAACTGAAACCAAAGTACTTGTCAATGAGGGAGTCAGAGGTGACCCCTTCATCAATGATGACCAGCCAGGCGTTTGACTTGGAATATTTCGAGGTATTTGACTGCTACGAGTATTCACATAACCTGACCAGAGATATGCAGATGTGTCGAGTAGATTTCTTGCTATACAAGCCTCAACAATCAGATGCCGCATGTTTCCAGCTGCAAGCAATACGAATTTCAGGAGAAGTAAACCGAGGAGGGAAGCTAATCAGCCATGAAACATAGATATCTCAGTGCACCACAATGGATAATACTAAGAAATGGTCAGCCGCAGAGACCAAGGATTATGATACTGCCCATCATGATCTCCGTAAGGTGTTAATTCAGAATGAAGCTATATCATCAATTATTCGATCTCGTCCATTGATGTCTGCTAAATTCATTTTGACCAAACACCAAAAAGTATAAACCTACTAATGACGCCAATATATTAGAGAAAGAAACTCTCATACTTACAACAGTTCATTGCCATCTCATTCATGCTTATGCATTCATAGAATCCATTCCCTGCAGTAAGACCTGAAATATACATCATCGCTTTGGCAGCAGCCTGATTGGCTACAGAACAAACAGACTGAGGAGGTGTTATCAATCCCTCATAGTCACCCAACTGTTGTAAACTTGAAATCAAATCTTTACGACGCTTTCCCTGAGAATGCCTCTCTTTCCTTTGATAACTAACTACAACATCAGTTTGTTCCACAGTGCTTTCCTCTTCCTCAATGATACTAGCAATTGCTAGCGTTGTGACAGACAATAACATGCACAAACAGGTGTCCACGCGAGGTACAGGACCCTCATTGGAATCCCTTTCCTGAAAATGAATAGTTGTAAGGAAAAATCAAACTAGAGAACCGAATGAGCATATTTTTCATACTAGGCACATGAAGTTCTTAATAACTTGTGAATCATGCTTCCTTCGCTTATTTCACAGTAAAGCCTATGCTTCCCCCAGATATGTAAATCAGAAAGGACATAAAATGTTGTCAGCATCAACTTATTTAACTTCTCTAATGATATTAAATTATAATCTCTCAACAGTTCCCTATAATAAGCATGGATAGACCAAAGAGCCCAACTCAGGTCCATAGAATTGTAAATGATGGCAAGAATTCGCACAAATCATATAGATCATGGAGATGCCTGCCAGCAAAAAACCCCCTAAAGCAACAATGATGCTGCAAAATCAGATTATACCCTCCAAACGGCTTGTAGACTTGATCAGCTCCAAGCAAAATAAGAAGAAACGAAACAGTAGGCCAAAGTGACACTCAGTATAAAGGTAGGGCTTAAATGTTAGCTTTCCCTTCAACATAATTTCTACCAGAATATCACACCAGCAAAATTTAATGAAAAGGCACCAAATACCTACCCTTTGAACAAGGCGCAATGCTGAAATCCACAATCCTAGAAATGTATCATGCCATGTAGTATTGTTAGCTGACCGAAGAGCCTTTGCTAAAACTGCAAAGCGACAACTCCATATAAGTAAAATACTGATAAAGGCTCTAAGATGACTGAATTCCAAATATAATTAATAATGCTAACAGTAAATAAGCGATTTGCACCTGTAAGTGATTCAACGGCACTAGTAGCTGTAACTTGTGAACCATCCATGGCATCTTCCAAAAAAAGATCAATAGTAAGCCAAAGAGCAGATTGGCTAGCCCCATGGCATTGTCCTGCAGAAGATATCAGAGAACCAGAAGCAATAACTGCATGAAATTCTTGCTGTGATACAGTCTTGCCTTCCCGAGTTAAGACGTTACGGCTATCAGATGTCAATTGCAAAAGTGCTTCTGGAGTTATGTGTTTCAAACTCCTGAGCACTACTGAATTTGCAGCTAGTAGTCGCAAGCGTTGAATAAAACCAACCCAATGTGGTGGCCTACACAGACAGAACATGTGAGAAAGAATTACTTCTGATTTAATCATCACACCTCACTTCTGACAAAATATTATTCTAACATCACATGATAATAACTTTCATTTTATAGTGAACAGAATTGTGATTAACGAGAAATAGATGAGTTGCACAAATAGAACCAGTACATGTTCCGTCGGGCCAAGAAAAGTATCCTTGCAGTTACTGTGTTCTGGAGAAACGCTACAATCACGTCAATAGCCATTGAAGTATTTGCTTTGTGCAACATCTCCTGCCGTTCTGTTTCCTTTCCACTAAAGGTATCTTGACCATCGATATCCATATCCAGTGGCTTGGTTGCCCATCTAGACTTCTTTTCTGGAGTCATTTCAATCAATCCTTCATCATCTAATGATGCATCAAGTAACTGCCATACAAGTGAAAAAACGAATTCCATAACCAGGATCCCAGGTTCACAAGCATCAAGACCAAATATCTGGGAAAGATTAAGAACGTTGTCAATTGATTTCATGACCCTGAAATAACACGTAAGAAACAATGTAAGAGGGAAAATTCTCAACCATGATTTTGGATTAAAACTACAGGATCACAACATATTAACACTCAATCACTTCATTTATAGGAACAAGACTAGCATATAACAAGAAACCTCTTGCACAAATTCGAGACCCAGCAAATTTTAATAACTCCAAAATTGTAGTGCAAGAATTCTACCCTCTTAAACATGTAGATAACACCCTTAATTTGCCAATTGTGTAGAACCAAACTCACCTTGACAACCACATTAACTGGAAATTTGCATACAACATATTTCTTTCAACATTTTCTTAGTTAGGGAGCCAATAACTAGATTGAAGCAAAGATAGAAACCTTCCCTAAGACAATGTATTCTTGTAGTATCACTCTCGAACCTAGTCCTACATTTACGTTAGGGAAAATGAAAAAAACGGTCCCTTAACTTTGGCCCAATATGCAATGCGATCCCTGAACTTATAACCTATTAATGTAATCCCTGAACTTTAGCCCAATGTGCAATGTTGTCCCTGGATATATGTTCAATTTAATCCCTGAACTATATGAAAATATTCAATGTCATCCTTAATATTGAATTAATGGAAAGACAACATGAATATTTTCATAGAGTTCAAGGACTACATTGAACATATACCAAAAGTCTAGGGATTGCATTCGACAGATCAAAAGTTCAACGACCACATTGCACATTGGGCTAAAGATCTAGGACCACATTGAACAAATCCAAAGTACAAGAACCAAATTGTACATTAGGCCAAAGTTCATTGACCATTTGTGTCATTATCCATTTAAGTTATCATCTAATAGAGAGTGGATGAAGGCCCATGACAATACAAACAGCAAGAATCCTCACAAGTTCAAGGAAGCCTAATCCATGAAGATACAAACAATATCAAATTATATAAGTTGTGCCAAGGATGTGAACATTATCACATTATAAAGTTGTGCTGACAATCACTACCACATTCACGCACATAAAGCTTCACATTGGTACTTAAGTCAGTATGAAAATCGAAGGGGAAATCCCTACTTTTTCAATTTCAAAGACTGCCAAAGATTTCGAAAAAAAAAAAAAAAAAACAGGTGTTATTTGATCCCCAGGAATTGGATTGACATGAAGGGCCATTTCTTGTGAAAATGTGAGACAAAAAGTAATCAAGAAATGTCAAACTGTCTTCCTCCCTGAAAAATATGAGCTACTGAAAGAAACGAAAATTTTCCAGAGGAAAAACTGTAGCGTGAGCAAACCCCTAGATAACATGTTGAACAAACAAAATGCACGATGACAAGATTGCAAACAAAGGTGTCTATACTTTCTGCAATGGAACGTGGAAGAGGAGGCAGATCATCTGCATATAACCTTTGAAGAGAGTTCCCATTTTTTATCCTTTTTCTTCCTAGGTCAATAGGATGCTCATTATATTTTTAGAAATGCTGAACTTAAAAGTCACTATCATTCCAGTCGATGTTAGTATTTAATCATGAATGCAATCATTCAATTTTATTTTTCCATTCAAAGCATAGTTATTTGCCACAGTAAGAAGAGAAGACAAGAACTTTTCAGTGACCTCAACTACAGTGCACCAGAAATATGTCAAATTAGATGTAATATAGAACCTGCTAAAGATAGTATTCGCTTACTTCTGATAATCTGGCCCATTTACAAGAGCGCCAAATGAGAAGGCATGTCTCTTAAGGAGCTCCATATAGAGCCTATAAGCTGTAGGATAGGTGTGCCGACTGGGAATCACCCTGTAGTTATGGAAGGAAAAAAGAGAGAATAATTAAGGAAATAATGTCACTTAGTATGATCTGTCCAGACATATAACCGTAACACAGAAAAACTCATCATGCCCGCAAGGAAATATGAGAATGGAGTTGCAGGTGGTTCATGTAGACTGTTATGCCCACAAGCAGAATTTCACTTACGCTCCCACACAATAAGCGCGTGAATTAACAAAACCATAAGGCTTAGCCTTCAACCACAATACTTAGTAACCTGAAGGCCTTCTAGAAATGCTTTCCAAGCTCTTAACATCACAGAGGAGCGAAAACTCGTCGGTTGCGTTTAACGACTCTTCTTGAATTCACGGAGCACCAAAAACTCTTTTATACTTGTTTCCGCTCTTGCATCCTCTAAATTTCCAAAAACGAAAAGCAAGAGATGCAAACTCAAGAACTCCGACTGTCAAGTTTGCGGATTTTTTTTTTCTTTTTTTATCGGGACGAACCACTATCGCGTCTCTCGTATTAACAAGTCCTCAAATACGCAAACGAGCTTCAAGTTTCTATTTTTAGCGTTACCCATCCTCGCCCCGCGAGGACCCACTTCCGGAAATGATATGCCCTAAAACTGTCGTCAGTTGCCACACAAGAAACTCTACCTATCACTAGAAAAAGAAGAAGATGAAGAAGAAGTGAAAGGCGAAACTATCGAAAAATCAGCGACTTTCCCCTACAACCACGCGCCGACGACCTACTCTAAGCTCTAGCCGGAACAGCTAACCGAGCACCTGACGCTCGCGGATTCCAGAACAGAGGAAAACGACGGAGGAGGAAAGGAGAGGAGAGGAGGACCTGGTGGAGAGGACGGCGAGGACGAGCATAGGGGGGACGATCCCGACGGCGAGGGCCTTGTCGAGGAACTTCCAGGCGGTGGGGACGTGGTTGTCCCAGCATATGTGGGAGACGAGGAGGTGGGCGAGGTCGAGGGAGGGGAGCGGGACGCCGGCGGAGCCGAGGCTGGAGCTCAGCCGGATCGCCCACTGGATCGGGTCGCTGTTCTTCTCCTGCGCCGTCCTCGTCATCTCCAGCAGCGCCCCCCACAGCTCCTCCCGCTGCCGCTGCCCCTGCACGGCGGCGGCGGCGGCCATCTCGGCGGCGGCGGCGGCGATCGTCTCCTTCCTTCCTTGTTCTCCTTCTGCTTTCTTCAGGCGAGGGATCAGCTGCGGCGGAGGAGGGAGGAGGAGAGAGAAACCAAGAGAGAGAAAGAGAGAGAGAGAATGGGTAAAGATTGAATCTTTAGCGTTTGAAGTGAGGGAGAGAGAGAGAGAGAGAGAGAAGACAAGAAGGTCAGTGTTGAGGGGCGCGGGGGGAATTTCTGCTTCTTCTTTTTTATTTATTTCTTTGCTTTTCCTATTTATTTTTATTTTTATTTTTATTTTTATTTTTGGTGTTCTTCTTCGGTGTTGTTTCTGGTGATGGTTTGACTGGTCATCAACGGGGGAAATCTCTTTCACTTTGGCCCTAATGCTAACTTTTCTTAGCTTTGATTTCATGATTACATCGTGCCCTTTAGAGAGATGGAAGTTGTACATTTTTTGGTCAAAAGTTTCGGCTCCCCGTTTCACAGTTCTACAGCTTCATCAGGAAACCTCAAGACTTGCTTTGAGTTTTAAGCAACTTCTTCCTTTCAAAATTTTCAAACGTCAATTTTATTACATATATATATATATATATATATATATATATATATATATATAAATGTGTATGAAACTCTTTGCTTAGATAGACGCATCAATATTTCCAATGTTCCAGCTTTAAAGGGTCGGAATACATATGCTATAATATTTTCAATAGGTACAAAGTTGAAAAATACCGATTTGGAAGGACCATGAATGATGATATGTTGTTTTTTTTTTTTTTTTTTTGGAATAAACTAATTGCAATTGGTACGATGGAATGAGAAGGAAAAATTTGGTCGGGGATGGAATGATCCGAATAGGCAAAATGGAAAGTCTTATCGAAATCACGCCACGTGTCGAATTCATGCGCTATCTGTCTAACGTTTCGACGAGCTTTCTAGAAGAAACAATGGTGGTGATGCCGAAACTTAAGAAGTTGGAAAAAAAAGGAAAACTTAGAGAAGTTGAGAAAAGGATGAATCAGAAGTTGAGAGAAACTTGCAAGAAAGGCCACAGAGAACTCATCATCAAGACAGCACACGGACTTATTAGAACCTTCGATCCTATGCTTTCTTCTTATCCTTTGACCTTTCCCACGCGGCTTGAACTTTTTGGTACCTCCCCGGGTCCACTGCATTCCTTCGGTGCATCGCCACCGTCGATTTTGTGAATTCCATGCAAGCTTACCCTTTGATCTGACAAAGTAAATGATCGTGATATATTTGATTCGCTGGACCCAAATCCAAATAAGTATTTTTGCTTGATCTAAGTAAGTATTTTTCATCTTTAAGTTTCTTACCTGCACGGAATATGCAATTAAGATATTACAGTAAATTGGATTCTCCACATTTTCTTTGATCTCTAGGTCTATTCATTTCACGAAGAATGAATAATTTGGAATATATATTTACTAAAAATGATGACTTGCTTTATGAAATATTTCATCCATGTTTTGCAATATAAAATAGAGCTTAAACATTAATGAAGCCTTCAGAGTATAGAACCCCCACTACGACATGCAGTGAACTCAAGGATAATCTCCTCCGATCAAAGATTTAGATGCAAGCTGATTTTGGTGTGTAATACTACGAAAAACTCTCCGAGAAAGTTTGCTCTCATTAATTCTATATATACCTGTATTATCTGAAAAAAAACTCTCTCTTGTTCACTTTATTAACGGATTACATCACTCAATTGGTAAGCAAAAAGGAAAAAAAAAAAGGGTACATGTCACTAGCGCCAACGGGGTTGAGGAAAAATCAAGGATAAAGTGAAATTATTTTGTCTTATTCGGAAAGAGCCTGACTGTAAACCGAACGTCTTTTTCTTTAGGGCTTTCGGTCAGGCTACGGCTATAAAATGCCAACCTTCTTTTCGTCGTATTATTACACACCAAAATCAACATGCCATGCACCAAAATGAATTTGGCGTACACTATTTTTCTGGTCCCCAACTTGCGGATTACGTCTATACCCTTCCTTTTTTTCTCTCTTTTTTGTTACCAAATTGGCGAAGTAAGTAATTAATAAAGTGAACAATAAGATTTTTTGAATAACACGGAATCGGTAAAGTTAATGGGTGGAAACTTTTCTAAATACTTTTCCACAACATAATTATCCCATGTGTATAGGACGGAAAAAATTGTCATGGTCAATGGAAAGTACTCGCTTGTTTGACAATCTTGTAACCCCCCATTGCTAAAGCTAGAAAAAAACCTTCATATATCAAGTAGAACTCTACAAAGGGATTGAATCTCTATTTCAACCATGGGGCAACTCTCCATTCTAATTAGGGGTGTGCAAAAGAACCGGAACCCGTCCGGACCTGAATTGCCCGAACCACCTGGTTCTTGGGGAACCTGGGCCCTGCCTGGTTCCAATTCATGGGGACTATTGGGTACCGGTCCGATTCCTGATTCCATGGGCGGATTTGTCCACCTGCCCACCCGGACTGGACCGATTATATGAAATAAAAAATGAAATTACAAATTCATAAACCCAAATCAAATAATTAAAAAAAATTAATTAAAGTGAGAAAAAAGTCCAAAGCGTACCAAATGGAGAGGCGCTGAAGCTAAAATGTCCAAAGCGCATCTTGACAAAACGTTGAGCAATTGGTGGGCAAAAAGCAAGCACATGAAGAAGCAAGTGGTGGGCAAAAAGCAAGCACATGAAGAAGCAAGGCTACAGGAGGAAGAGAAGAAGAATAGGTCGGGCGGCGAAGAACTAGCAATTTTGGTTGAAAAACAAAGTCGTTTTCCGTTAAGATAGGAGCTTTCAAGAAAATGATATTATTATTATTGTGAGACCGGTTCCATGGATCCACCCAGGAGCTGGACCGTGTGGTCCAGTTCCTGAGTGGATCCATACAACTAACGGGTGGATTCCGATTCCAATTTTTTGGAACCGATCCTTAATGGGCGGTTCCCGGTTTTAGGTCGGAAACCACCCATCCGGACCATACACACCCTTAATTCTAATCCCGATACTATAATGCCCTACTTGATTCTAGAACCCGAGATCGCTTGCTCTGGCTTTTAATCTCAGTTGGGAAGCTCTAAATGTGAATCTTTCACCCTCGAAAACATTCAGATACCGTCCATGACATCTGCATATCGGAAGGCTTACTCCCTCAATTAACCGGTCGCGCAAGCTGAGAGCATTCCGCATAAGTTCATCGCCAACAGGACATAAAAGGTAGTCGAACAACAGAATAGGGACTTCAACTCGGATTCCTCAAGGCCTGCTATGAAATTCCTTCCATCGAGTTCGACCGCATCTTCCAACCAAAACAAAAGGTTGCTACCTGCAAGGTTGCATTATCACTGCTCCAGTTACAAAATCCAGAGTCCGAACAATTGCAAGTTGTGCAGATGATTCTTTTCAGTCAACTTTCCTCGGTCGAAAGCTGGCCATGGCATGAGGAAAACCACTTTGAGACCTTTCACTCGCATGATGGTACAACTTGCGATTGCAATGGCAAGAAACCAAACAGGACAGAGGAAAAGATTATAACACTCTCCATGTATTTCATCTCATTAATTCCATAACCAGTGACCTAAAACAATATCCTTCCATAAGCGACACAGGTCGGGACATGGACGAGGCTCATGATGCATTTTTTCCCGATTCGCTTTCTCCCTTCCCGTTCTTAGTGAATATTCCCCCCAAAAAAAAATGGAGCAGTTAAAGCCACCGTTGCAATCTTCTCATCTTGGTACACGGTACATAACCAGACATCTCCAAGAATGGTCACAGATCTCGGACCACGATTAATTACAGTTTACAGTGTTTACTGTTAGAAAGAAGGGATAAAAAGCACGAACTGTCAAAAAAGAAAAAAGAAAAATGTAATTGTTCACACTCCTAATACTAAAGATCATTAAAAGGAAAAAGAAAAAGGCACTTTGAAACTGGTTCCTATTTGAAGCCTTAAGCCTATAATGAATAGGTATGTACGTAACTGCATGGATTCAGTCACCTTGAGAGGGAATCTATAAGGCAAAAAAATACATTTGGACGATGCTGCGGGGCATTAGCTTTTTGTCATAGCGCGCGTTTCGAATCCAGACACCAACATCTATAATTAGATCTTGATATCTCATAAAGCTCATCTGGTGACATCTTCTCAAGTTCCTTATTTGAAAATTCGAAGTTTCTGAGTAAGTTTTGCCCATCATCAAGCAAAGCAGATACTTTAGCTCCTTCCAATTGATGGTCTTGAGCACGCATTCTCTTGTAAATCCTCATCACAGAGACACAATCTTCATATGGATCATGCAAACCACACTGAATGTCATACCTGTCAAGCGCGAAGTAAGATAATCATGGAAAAAAGCACAAGCAGTATAATCAGAACACACTCTGGAGAGAATAAACCCTAAAACAATATGACAAAGCAACTTTTGATACTTATCAGTTTCTAGGTATAGAATACTCCCGTTATCATATTCATCATGCATGGTTAATTTCACAGAAAAGATTGTCCTATAATTTCCTCAGTGACGAGGTTATAACTCAAAGAGGTAATTGCAAATTTTAGATAGAAAACAAGATAACTGGAAAGCGAAATATATCACCAAGGTTAGGAAAAGGATTATTCGTTAGTGTCTGCAGACTATTCTGAACATAAGATTCAAAACTACCACAACAAGTGCAGTTAAATAAAGAAGTCACCCTAGATACTGGCGGCAGGCATTTGGTTCTGATGGTGAGGGTGGAGTTGGTTCAGGGGCATTTGCAGGTTCCAAAACCAGTATAAGCAAAAACAAAAGAAGAAAGAAAAAGAAAAACCTACCCAAGATATTTCCTGGTGAGGTACTTGAGCGAGTGGCTAACCAAATTTGTTCTCATTAATGGACCATATTTGGCGGTATCCCTGCATTTTGAAGAAGTAAATGTAAGATAAAAATGGCACAATGAAAAAGGAATTGCAAACTTCACTTTGCAAGGAAAGAGACATCCATATAATCAGGTATATGGTGTTTTTTATTCTCCCCTTTAGAGGGGAAGAGGGCCCAACATAGCTTCTGTTAAATTGAAATAAAGTGCGTTTGTTTATCATAGTGTAGTTAAGAGAGCCAAAAAACATGCTCTAAAACAGTCACCAGGTTGCTAACACTGTTTGATAAACATATTACTTTGTATTTTCTCTTTACTGCACAACATCAATGAATATGATCCCATTACTTGTTATTGAGGCATAGGATCATCCTGATTGATAGACCAAAAAATTCATAACTGCCAGATGAGTGAAGAAAAATAACCCTCTGATCACCCAAAAATTGACACAAGTTCCAGATATGTTCTTCAGGCTTTCTCAAGCGATTTATGGTGTTTTAGAATTAGTTGAAATAACTGAAATACAAAGTACCACTTAGGCAGTCTGAAGCACTGGAAACTTAATCGGAAAACAAGTGATGCAAGTGCACTGGCTTGTTGGCTTAACTAAGACATATGAAACCTTTTGGGATAATTTTTTCATTGATAAACAAAAAAAGCATCATAATGCTCATCACATGAGAACCGTAATAGTAATCTTTGAATTCTTCAGATGGCCCAGCATGTAAAGTACATGCAGCACACCCCGCTGATTGATTTAAGAGAAGTTCTCATATCACAAAGTGCTATGTAATTTAGATTATAGAACAGAAATATAAGTTACTAGTATGGAAGTCGAGTAGATTACAAATCGCAATTGGTAACAAATATAGAAACAGCAGCAACAAGATATCCTGTGGCTTCAACTCCACAGGGTTCACTACCAAGTCAACAATCTGCTCTCAGGACTGTATTTCAATTATTAGATTTAAATAGATGCAGGTAACAGACAAATCCATCCATCTTGAAAAGACAACAGTTGATTATCTTTATACAGTTCAGCTAAGAATTTGGTCTAAATTTCCATGAGCCTGGCATATCAAACAATTCTCTTACAAATAGGGAAATCAATTCTGCAATAGTCTCCACACATACAATTCCGCAGTCCAGTATGTCAGCAGACACACTAAAGTTTACATTTTTTGGCTAAAAGGGTTAGGAAATTCTCTCTTTAAAAATTGATTCCATGAAATCACCTGCCCTGCAAATGCATGTGTCCAAACAAATACAAGCAGCAAAATGCTGGTTGATTTAACAAAAGCTATCATATCACAAAGTACCATATAATGTAGACTATAGACAGACATATAAGTTACTAGTATGAAAGTCAATATTATATTATGCATTATACTTGTAATAAAAACGGAAACAGCAGCAACAAGATAACCTGTGGCTTCAGCAAAACAGGGTTGATTGACAAGTCAACAATTTGCTTTTTTTTTTTTTTTCAACAATCAGATTCAAATAGATGCAGGAAACAGTTCAATTCATCCAACTTGAATTGAGAATGATTGGATTATCTTTAGATAATTCAGCTAAGAATCTGGTCTAAATCCCATAAGACTGGCATGTCACGCGATTCTGTTTCAAACATAGAAATGATTTCGGCAATAGTCTCCACATACAACTCTACAGTCCAGCATGTCAGCAGACACATTAAAGTTTAAAATTTTTGGCTGAAATGGTTATTCTCTCTTTAAAATTGTTTCACAAAATGACTGAGCACTGCAAATGCTTGAATCCAAAAACACAATCCAAAAGAAAACTGCATTTGCATAAGACCAAACATAAGATACTTGATTAGCAGCTAACATGCAAAATTGAACTCAATTTCTTTATAAAGAAAGGCTATAAAAACAACGAACAGCATCACACTTGGTTCATAGTAAGTAACTAGTAGCTGTAACAGAAAGATACTATCAGCACAAGGACCGCAAACATAATTTTCATTCGAGAGACATCCAAGCAATACCTAAAATTAAGAAAAGTAAAGGTAACAAGATGCATATTGCACCGCATTTTTTGTTTATGTTTACCCTGCATCGTCCTCCATATGGAAACTGATGCTCTTTTTTATCCATCACTTGAACCATAAAGAACACCTCATACCTCAGCAGGTGATCTGGGTAGTTCATTCTCAAGCAGTCCAGGTCATGCTCTATGTCATGACCTACCAGTAGCCTGGCCTTTCCTCCATCTAACCTGACTTTCCCAATGGACTCGCCATTGTACAAAATTTCCAATATTCTTTCTCGGACTTCCTTTAGTGGCATGGCATCTCTAAGTTGCTCTTCTGTTAACCCAGTTACTTCGTACCTGAGAACACTCATAATATCCAGAGGATTAGACACTCATTTTTTGTTTAGGATTGGGAAACTTAAGGAGAGAAAGAAAATTTTAAAATTTTCCCTCTCTTTTCCTCTCACGGAAAATTATGAAATTCTTCTCCATTTTCTGCACCCACCTCCTCTTTCCGTCACCTCCCCACTTCCCTAGTGAAGTCTCAGTAAACCAAATCAGAAAAATCACAAGATCTCAAGTGCAGATGTACCTATAATCAGTAACAGGAATTTGGGGCTGTACATAACTGTGGAATGTCAAATTTTCATCTTCATCAACAAGGCATACCCGAGCACAAAGGTCAAGAGATCCATCACTTCCGCCACCCACCATCTCACAATCCAGGGCAATTGTCTTAGGTCTTCCTTGTTGCCAATCATCATAGTTGCATCCATCAACTGGATCAGAAATATGGACTTGGGAGTCTATAGAAGATACAGAAATCATTTCCTGCAGATGGTCAACAAAGTTAATGATCAATGGACTACCTGCATTTGACATAATTTGTAGAAAAATCATAACTACTAAAGCCACCCTCATTCTAGGTTTCAAAGTTTACTTGCTAATAATATTGCTTACAAATGGACAAGGTGCAGGTAGACAACATGTTTCTCTATGTTCCGTAAGGGCACTCTGACTATCAAAAAGTTTCAGACAAAGATCACATCCTCGTTCAGAGAAAATGTTCGAACAATTTGCTTTGGGCAAAGGACCTGTGCCACGAATGATATAAAACAATACAGCAATTAGAAGATAAAGAATCCTTCACGGCTGATCCATGGAAAGTGAGAAATGATATTCACCAATGAGATGCTCCCTTAATGACTCTAGAGATTTGCAGTGCTTATAGCAAATGTCACATTTGGGCTGATGAACAGAGTGGTAGGAGACCTTCATGTGGGCAATAAGATGCTCCTTTTTCTTGTATTGCTTGTAGCATGCAGAGCACCTGTGCCTGTCAAGTATTTACCAACTAAAACCATTGTCGGTAAAGAGAAATTAATTTTCAGGGTGTAATAGTTAAAGAATTTACTTGTTATGGATTTTAACTTCAATAATCCTAGTGGCATAATGACACAATGAGAAATGAGTGCAACTCCCTTCAAGATAATTGTGTATTAACTCAAGTGATGAGAGGATTTAACAATGTCAACACGTGAACTCATTATAACTCGTCGTGCTATAAGTAATCCAGTATGGAATAGCCTAGGTGGTAGACAGAAACAGGAGGAGAGCTTGCTTTGCACTGACGATATGCGGAAACTTATATAAAGATCAAAACAATGTATGGAAATTCCAGCCCAAAGAATGAGCAATGTCCATAAATGCAGATGTAATCGTGTCAAGAGTTGAATTATGACAATGAAATGCATCTTTATTCCTTGAGTTTTAACATTGATCTGGGAAATTAAAAGACCTCAACTCAACCAAAAGCAAAGCAAACCAGCAAAACCAAAAAGGAAATCAAGCTAGAAGCTGTATTTATTAGTTCCTTCCATATATAATTTAATAGTGGCGGCAGGCAATATTTATCACTTAACAGCAAGTCAACTAGGGGACAAAAGAAAGTTTTTTTTTTTTTTTTCGCTCTTCTACGTCCATGGATTTTCTTTCCTTTTGCCACATTTCACTTAAAGGGTTGAAGGGAGTTGATTTAACTTTACTTCTAGACATTGACAGAGCCACTAAAATTGCCTAATCATGCTATTGACAAGTAAAATATATAGTCTTGTTGGCAACAGAATTTGACACAATTGACATAGGTACAATATTGACGGTTTGGCATCAGCATCAGTGACAAACAGCAGGATGAATCGGCAGAAAAGTGTTGGCATCTAAAACTGAGTGATACCAGACCATTATGATGTCAAACTGAGATATACAGAAACGGTCATGTGATGGTACTAGATTCTCGGATGAGAAAAACGGTGGCTAACAGACAATGCCAAATCATGAAGGCACCAACTCTGGAGATATGGAAACAGGTGAAACCATAATCTGGAAAAATATGGGGTAGGCCTAAATGGTTAAACCTGGGGAGACTACTGTCCAAAGGGTCCTGGAAGCCGTGGTTAATTACTCTAGACGTGGGGAGCAAAGGCTTGGAAGTATAAAAGTAGCTCGAGACTCAGAAGAAGGCACGCACAGGCAACAGCATTTAGTCACTGTTCATTTTCTTCCAACAAACTCTTGCTCTTGTGAGTGTGTTTTGCCGTAAATCGATTCATTATTCACAGAAGCGCATCGTGTAGCCTCGCATTGCCAATTTGCAAGCTTGTCCGCTGGTTCAAATTGTTTGGACAAGCTTGGTATCAAAATTACTGATTTTTTTTTTTCTGTTTTTTTTAGGGGGGAGGAGGGGGGGACAAGTCGTCCTCGAGAGCCAAAGCTACGTGCATTCGATTCGAAAACTCCGTCCAAGAAAAGGGTCGAAATCATACATAAAGAGGGCTCACTAGCGATCAAGTTCAAAGAGCGACAAAAGAGCAGCGAACCCAGAAGGGAACTCTGATTATCGGACGCGACCCACGTGCTATTTCCTGCACTACCAAAGCAACCGTACAGAAGAACCAGCGCAGCCAGACAGAAACAGAGGGTGAGAGAGAAGAAACCTTGTGCCAAGGGACTTGGCAGGGCTTGCTTCCTGGGTTTCCATGAGGAGGGAGGGAGAAGCCACGGCTTCGATCACTTAAACCTGCAATGGCGGGAGACCAGTGCCCGAGGGGCTTCTCAGCAGTGGAAACTGGAAGGACAGAAGAGAACGTGAATTCGGCGTTTGAAGACGGACATTAGAGAAAAATTCAAAGCTTTCGAGCGAAGGAATTCGTAAAGGGTGGTCGATCGTCCTGTTCCAGGAATTCTACGATTTTTCTTGGCAAATGCGGAAATCAAACCATGCCATTTAAGCTAAGTTACCTGTTAAAAATTGGATTTTTAAGTTTCTTGAGAGCCGGGAAGTAAGGAGGCAAGAACTAGAGCTTGCTCGCTCAAGCTTCCTTATTAAAATGGGTTCCATTTTTGCTTAAATGAGTTGTCAATGAGTCAGCCCTTATTTTTCAAAGCATAATGAGTTTTAAAAATAAAAGAACTAAAATATATGAGTCTTAAATGGGTATACTATGTATCTATCTATTTAAGACCAAATTATCAACTCATTAAATATGATTCACGATCTAATCTATCCAACTAGAGGTAGTAAAATTATAATTATTTTATTTTATTTTTTCTTTCTTCTTCCTTTGGTGGCCTAAGCACGCTAATGGCCAAGAACCGGCCAAAGCGAGCCTCGAGGAGGCGAGGCCTCCCAACGTTCGGCGAGGCTTGAGCCTCGCCGACGTCAACGAGTCGTGAGCTTGAGGCTTGCTTGTGGCTGGCCGGCCAAAGAAGAAGAACAAAAAAAAAAAGAAAAATTATATTTAAAAAATAAAAATTATAATTTTTTTAAAAATAAAAATAATTAAAATTGATTTTTTAAAATAATTATTTTAAAAATTATAATAATTTTCCATTAAATTTGTATTATAGTTTACCATTTAAATATATATATATATATATATATATATATATATATAAGAAATAAGCTTTCTTAAATTTAGTTAAATGGGTTGGGTCGGATATGGGTCAAAAATTTTCAGTATTATAACAAATGGATTATAAACGGGTTAAATGGGTTGATTTGGGTTGGACCATTTATGACCCAACCCAAACCTGACCCGACTCACCCGTTTAATGGGTCTATTAGACAGTAAGGATCACATGGGCCTCGGTATGGGCCTGCCTATGCTAGGGCCCAGCCACAAGAGCTTTTCTTGGTGTGAGAGATGAGAATGGGCCCGAGCCAGGTTTTCCTTGGGAAAGTTGAAAAGGGGAAAAAAAGTATTTAACTTTAACAAAAATAGGAAAATCCGGATTAGTGTATTTGAAGTTAGACGCTCCTCTTCAAATAAAAGCTACATTACAAGAGCGCACCGTATTCTGAAAGTATACGTTAGAATTAAAAGCGGAATTCGTTGCCTAGTCGATGAATTGTGTTTTCTTGAAGGAATTAAAGGGGGACGGATTTAGCATGGCTCGGGAACCCCTGAATTATTATCCATATGGATGTCATTTTCTTTCAATTTTATGTAAATAGGTAAAGCCAAGAATGTTCATGCTTGTACTTGCCACGCCACACATGATTTTGCACGGGCAATTTCTTGGAATAGATTTGCTTATAAGCTTATGGGAAAATTCCAAATAAAGATTCGAAATATCCTCATTTTCTAAAATAAAGACTTGAAGTAAACTTTATTTTAAATAAAAGGTTAAAATTGCTCATATCAATCTCAAAGAAGAGTTTAAAGTGGTTATGACTATTTTAAATAAGGGCCTAGCCTCATCGGTCGATAAAAAATTCCAAGCGATCATGATTATTTTGGTTCAAATACAATTTAACTTAAATAAAAAAAATTGAGAGAGAGAGAGAGAGAGCAAGTGGGAGGGTACTCCCTTCCCCTTGTGGCCACTGCTGATGGGGCTATGGTGAAGGTGGGAGAGGGGGATGACCTCTCCCAAATCTAGGCGAGGGTCGCTTGCCTTCACATAGGCCTAACGATCCTTGCCCAACGCCACTGACCTCCAGGGATGTTGGGCGAGGGCTGCCAAGCCTGCACGACTGCTGGCGAACCTCACCCAGTCTAAGGGAGGGCGGACAACCCTCGCCTAGATCTTGGAGAGGGTTGCAATCCTCACCTCTAGTTGGCCAAGGTTGTCGGCCCTCCCCTAGGCATCAGTGACCTCGTTGGCCTTCACCGTTGCCCCCATGGACGATGGGACAATTGTTTTCTTTTTCTTTTTAAGTTTTTTTAGAAAAAAAAAGAAAATTTAAAAAGACGAAATTGCCCTTCACATTTAGTGAGTTCAAACCCTTCTCTGAAACTGATATATGCACTTTCGACCTTATTTGAAATAATGTTCACTTAAGACCCTTATTTGATGGAACAATGACACTTCAGGCTCTCATTTGGAATTTTTCCTAAACTCATTACCTTGTCATCCTAAGAAAATTTATATCTTGTTAAGGTCTAAACTTGAATTATGGGGTAAATTAAACAATGGATGAAGAGAGATGGTCTTGAAATTTAGTTTAACCATCGGAACAAGAATTACGCAAACAAAGTGAAGCATTGAAAAAAAAATCCCAATTACCTAAAAATACAAATCAAGTAATTATAAAATGGAGCTTATAGAGAATATATTATATTTTTTTTAATGAATAGAATATAATTAGATTATGTAGTTGTTTGTCATGCCGTTTCAATTTCATTCAATTCAAATTATAATGTATTTCATTCCAAACAAACGTACTTTACTAACAATGGAAAAAAATTAGAAACTCATTCAATTCAAAAGTGAAATCAAATTATGAAAATCAGGAGTTGTTTAAAATGGAACCCCTTGAGCTTGGTAATGTTTCTATTTTTTAGTTCTTTTGTTCTTTATAATAGAAAAAGAATAGAAATCCGTTTGATAACTTAATTAATTTTTTTTTTTAACTTTTGAAATAGACTAGTGGCTAGATAATAGAGTTGGATAAAAAAACAAGAAGTAGAAAAAATCTACTTCTTTGTACTAGGGAACAATTTCTAAAATTTGTCATTTTCTTCTTCCTCCTCTAATCGGTCACCAACCTTCTGCAATGGCCAACAACTAATCAGAGATGAGGTCTAATGAGGTCAAGCCTCACTGTGGCTAAGCGAGATCACCCTAGCCATGGCGGGCAAAGCAGACCTCACGGTGGCTAAGCAAGGTTAAGGTCGGTGAGGTTGCTGGCTAGAGGAGAAAGAAGAAATGAGGAAAAAAAATGAAAAAAAAATTTAAATAACAAATTCTCCAAAATTATTATTATTTTTTAAGATCTATATTACAAAAAAATGAGATTTATACCAAATGCATTCGCATTTTTTTTATATTCTAAAAATAAAAAATTTGTACAGTTACCAAATATGATCAAATAATTAGAAACTTGTCCAATGAATGAAAATAGAAAAAACTATTCCTGAACATAAATTATTCTCGAGAACAAAAATATTATTAAATACATCCTAATACACTAAAGTAATATAAAAGACCATACGTCTCTCTCATCTTTAATTTCATACAAGATTTTGGTAGAAGAATAATATTTGGCTAGCAAAATTGCACGTACTAGCGTGTATACATAAAATCGACATTTGAAAGAGTTTGCAAAATTACTTTACTAGGGATTATTTTACTAAGGAAAGACAATATTGACATATTTTGCACTTATTTATATGTTATCTTTCATATTTATATCTTACGTCAATGTACATCAAACATTATTCAAATTAACTTTTGAATTCACATGTTCCCTAAAGAATTATTAAAAAAGTCTTGAACTTATTACATTTATACCAATCTAGTCATAAATATTTCAATTTTGGCCAATTTAATTTTAAACCTTTTAACAATTTGCCAATATAATCCATCTTGCCAAATTTGGCTAGAAATCACTAATATGGATGGCAATCATTTTACGTGGAATGATCAGCACTTCAGCACTGACGAAAACGAATTTTGTAATTTTTTTTTAAAGATTAATTCAACGAAAAACTCAAAATTGGAATACTTGTGACAAATATACCTAAAATTAATTTTTTTGGCAACAAAAATCTCAATTAGTATATTTGTGACAAATTTTCCCTTCGTGAATTTTCGCCAAATTAGATTAATACTACGAAAAATCACAAATACTCTCATCAACTGCTATGTGTCATCAAACTCGACAATTTAACAGTAAAATTCATCATAAGTATATTAGTTTGGGGTTTTTAGTGGTAAAAAAAATTAATTTTTGATAAATTTATCACAAATGTATTAATTTGGAATTTCTCGTGGTATTAATCCAAAAATTTAAGTTACCTATCAATCATCTACTTAGAAATTACACTTGAAATGGTCACTGACATGTAATGATGGTAGATATTGTACTTGATTTAGTGTTTTATAAATCATAAATTCATTTGAGCAACCTTAGTAATTGTTTCAAAGAGTAAGGCCAGTTTTCTAGTATAAAGGGTGGTAGTAGAGTAGTATACATTGTTTAGAATGCCAACTGCGAAAGAATGCTCAGTTTTAGAATCTATTTTAATATATGTAATTAAAGTCGAGGTTAAGAGAATGTTCATTCATGTGCTTGTCACGCGATATTAACTTTGCCTCTGTTATTGCCATGTGGCTGGTTACGTGGAAATAATTGTGCTACAACCCAATACTCGACCAATTAATACCTGTTTACTTATGTCATCCTCAAAACTTCTATCACTTATTTAAATTAAATTAAATTTAAACATAAACGAAAACAGTATCTTCAAGAGTATTATTAGATGTATTGATCAATGAAAAAGATAATAGAAAAAGTATCTTGAAATAATTTTTTTATTGTCATTTTCAAATATTTATCTCTTTCAACTTATCTTGTTGATTTTGAATTTGAAAAAAGTACAAATATTTATATTTTTAATTATTCCATTTAATTTGAAGTTTACTTAAAACGAGAAACATATCCTATCGCATGACTAATACACATAACTTGAAGTATGGCTTTTTTGTTTTTGTTTTGTCGATCATACTTTATTCTTACTATAACTTTCACTCTTAGACTTTTGTCTTATGTCATTGTAGGGCGTGAAAGTCAAAATCCATATTTGAAGCTAAATCGTTCCCACCTCAATCCACCTTGATAAGTTAAGGATTCGAATCTCCTACATCTTCCTTTTCATGTAGGAAGGATAGTCACTAGGGTAAACTCCAGTTATTGAAGTATGGCTTTTGTTAACTATGTGAATAAATGCATTGTTTTGTATAACTTCTTTCGTTACTTGAATAAATTTCATTAAATATTCTCTAAATATAAACATTTCAATTAAATAATAAAAACTGCAACTTATTTTAAATATGTAATGATTAAATCACATAGGAAACTGTGTTTTTTTTTTTTTTTTTGGTAAAGTATAGGAAACTGTGTTGCCAACGAATGGCCCCAAAAAATTACTGGGTCTTACTTATTTTGCTAATAAAATGTACACAAAGTAAGATTCGAACCGATTATTCATAATACAATGGGAAAATGTCTTTCTTGCATGCAATATTAGAATATTGAGAATTGTATTGGTAATTTAAGATGTAGAAAGAATAGTAATTATTTTTTTTTAATTGACAAGTGAAGAAAAAGGACATAATATATAATCTGGCACATAATTTATTTTGTCAATTATCGTTCCAATCTGGGATATGTCTTTATGAATTCTTTGTTTTTGTTTTTACCTAGCCAAACTAACATTTCATTTACAAAATAGACCATTCACAGTATACACAACAATAATTCTACCTCAATTATAGTTTATGGACCATTTATTGCTTTCTTTTTCTATTAATCAGGAGTGCTCAACCTGAAGGTTCTAACAAGGGCCTCCAACAGTACTCCACTAACCCAGTGCTCAACCTGAATATGTTCCTTATTTGGACGGTGTTGGGACCTACACACCTTACCTCTCAATTTCCTACTCATATTTTTCGTCTTTGCCAAGTAGGAATGCAAGAGGTGATATCGGGGAATCCCATTCCTCAAAAGTTCTTCCCCCTATTTCTTCTTCTTTGAGTCTTTTAAGAACCTACTTAGATTCTATCCATTCACAGTAGACACATCAATAATTCTACCGCAACCACAATGTATGGGCCATTTACTGCTTTCTTTTCTTGTCTCCCCTGCTTTCATTTTTTTCTATATTTAAGGAACTCGACTAAATGAGATTTGAGCAAATCCCCAGTGAGATTTTCTATTTTAGATTTCATAATATTAAACGAGGACCCCACTAAACAAAACGCATTTATAACCTTCAAATCAAATCCAGTGGCAGAGCAAGAACAGATTTTTAGTGTGGTCAACTTACTAAAAGCACAGAAGAGTTGTGAACCCTTATGATATCTCGGGATGGACCAGTCGAGAGGCACAAAAGCTAATCGAGACATTGAAAGCAAAACTAGAAAAAAAAAGGCACAAAATATTTATTAATGTGAGTATATATGTGGAAATATTGAATCGTTGCACCTAACAAGTTGGCTTAGCAGGTGAGGAACGAGCATCTGTGTGGATATGTTAAGCGCATGACATAAGTTTCTCTTTCTCCTAAGGAAAAAAGAAAATACTGACGAGATAAAACAGTGATTGTAGAAAGTTGACAATCTACAAGACATGGTGGATTTCTATAACTAAATTTGGAGCATCTACAGGCTTGGTGAAAAGAATCTGTCTTCAAAATTTAATTTGCACTTAAATTGGTATGTTATAACTGGTTCAGGGCCCTGAAATATATGGAAAGCATGTGTCAGTTTTTGAAATCCATGGACAGTAGGTTAGAGAAAATGGATTAGTTTTTAATTTCAAGAAATGTGCGGCGAAGAAACGTAAATTGCATTGGAATTGAAATTACACTGAAGGGAAATACATTGGATTGGAGATGAAACCATTGAGGAAACACAGAGATAAAAAAGTACATGAAAGGTGAAATACAAGAAAATTGAAAGGATAAACTCGGTGCGAGTTCTTATGTTGTTTGTGCGCGTGTCCAGGATTGGTCGAGTCCTCTCGTTCTTCTCAAGCTCCCGCACTTCACATGTTCCGTAACTTCCTATGTCTCCATGTTGTGCATCGCTTGCTCAACTCACTGCTTGATAACTTCTAGCAACTTCCCACTCTTCGATCAAATGCACCTACACCTCCACATCATGCACCATGCCATCTTACAATGAAAAAGAAGATAAACTCAAGCGATGATCTAACTTCAAATAAAGAAACTAGAAAAAGGAGATAAACTCTCATTTCACTGATTACGGTTCTGATCGGTGAGATATAACATGCACATGCAAATTTAACGAAATGTGATGTGCATAATGTTGATGTCTGTAACCGACTAAAAAAAGACTGACTGAGAAAGTTTCCTCTAATTAGGGATGGGAAAAATAAATGGCCCTCTTAAAACTGAAGGAAAAATAAATCAGGTAAAAATGTTTGAACATCACCGCATCTTGTGTTAGTAATAATCTCATAGGCGGACGACCATATATGCACTTCTTGGTGAGAAAACGGAAAAATTACCAAAATAGTCTTAAATATTTTGCATTTTTGCCAAATCAATCCATCCACTCAATTTTGGCTGGCCGGTACTGATATGAACGGTAGCCAACGCCGACGTGTCAATAATTTAATATTTTTTTCATATTTTATTATTTTCTTCTCTCTCCTTTTTTTTTTTTTTTTTTTTGGTTTTCTCTTTTTTCTTCCGTCGGACCGGCTAGAGGCTAGGGTCGGCAAGGTCGCCCTCATCAACCACTAGGGTGGCAAGGGCGAGCCTTGTCATCATTGGGTGAGGTTAAGCTTGCCCAAATTTGGCTGGGTGAGACCTCAGCTGTGACAATGAGGGCGAGCTCAGATCTAGGTGGGCAAGACCTCGGCTAACGCTGTGACAGCAATGATGATGGTGAGACTTGCCCTTGCCCTCACCACTTGAGTAGCCAATGAGGTCAAGCCTCTGGCTAGTTCAATAGAAGAAGAAAAGAGAAAATAAACAAAAGAGAAAAAAATAAAAATAAAAATTGAGAAGATAAAAAGTTTTAAAAAATTGACATGTCAATGTTAGTTGGACAGTTGACGCCTACGTCAATGTCGAGCGGTTAAAATTAGTCGGATGGACTAATTGATATAAATACAAAATAGTTAGGATTAAATTGATAAAAAAAATATTTATAATTGAATTGGAAATATTACAATAAATGTATGACTATTTTGATAATTTTCTCACGAGAAAACCCTAAAAATCTCTCATGTTTCGAACCGGGAGTGATTGAAACCCCCTGCGCCAGAACAATCATGATTTCTTCCTTTTACAACCCATGGAGATCATGTTGATCTTCGATGTAGTGTGTTCAAACTTGAGAAACCGTCCATAGGAGCAGCGTACGTCAAACGCATAGAAGGTACAAGATAATGACAGGCATCATTCGTAGCATGTTCTCGTGTCAGGACCTTATTCATTAGGGTTTCACATGTATTCAGATAAAAAGAGCATATCGTCTTTGTAATGAGTGCGGATGACATGTATATCTTATTTATTTTGGGATTCTTTTTTGGTACTGTGAATATATTTATATCATTTTGGGGGTTGATTAATGTATATCGTACTGTGAATATGCTGGGATTTTTTTTTTTTTGGTACTTGGATTATTTTTTGTACTGTGAATAGAAGAATATCGTACATCATAAAGGAGCAAACACAAATTGGGATTAGCGAAGGCCATGAGCTCCTTTGCGCGTTCTGTATTCACTGCAGTTTGAAGGACCCAAGTGCAAGTGGTGAATGGAGCATGGGACATGGTATTGTCAAGATATGTGGATAGCCTTGGCGGGCAGAAAGAGAACAATCTACAAGACATGGTGTATGGCTCTATCTGCTAAGTTTGGAGCATTTATAGACTTGG